>NC_056735.1:1473542966-1473707966 GCF_019279795.1 Protopterus annectens
AAATCATAAGACAAACACACATCCCATTTTGCTCTATCCTACACCACACTCTACCTGCACGTCATTTCTTGTAAACACACATCTTTCCTTCACTTAAGGGTACTGGTAGTTGTCTATTTCTCCATTTCCTGAGAGCATGGACTCTTACGGATCATATTATGGATTCTTTCTACTCCCTACAATTAATAATAGCAGGACCGGCCAAACTGAAATTTTCCTCCAACGTAGGAGTCACAGCTAACTCCTTCTGCCATTTCAGACTCTCTACTCCTCATTAACAGCTCTCAGCACATATATTCTTTTAGACCTAATTTTACTAATTCCATCACTATGGTGAAGCTGCACACAACAATTGACCACTGTCAAATTGTAATATTCATCACATTCAAAACACTCAAACTCTTACCTACACTAATACTAGACAGATCCATTTTTGATGCTGAAGAACATGACCTGCTTTAACCTACTGCAAAATATCAAATGGGGCCCTGTATAGTCACTAAAACAGATCCCAGTCAAGTTTCCTCAGACTTCACAAACCAGATTTCTTCAGACTTCCTATACAAAAGATCTACTGTTCCCTCAATTTAGACACCTCTGGAACAACAGTACCACTGAATTACAAATTAGATAAAAGCATCAATAAGGGAAATAAATAATGCATGGAAGGAATGGAGACCATGTCAGCAACAACATACAGCAAACCTACCTAAATGTTAGAAAGCAATACAGGAATACCATCAGTTCAGCCAAAGCCATGTATCTTAGGCAAAACAGACACATTTTAAAGCATCTAACACTGTTATTAAAAGTTATTAAAAACCATACGGTTTCATCAGTAACAGATCTACAAATTCTTCCCTTACCTGTGGGTAAAGAAAACAAATTAAATGCCACCATCAATTACATAACTATTTTAAACCCTCAAATAATTCAACAGCAAATAATTCTACTATTTTTTTTTTATAATTTTATACTGGACTTTGCACCTCTCAACTGTCCCTGATTTTGACTCAGATTTTAGGTCTGTCCCTCTTAATCCTTTTTAAAACTGGAGACTGTTGGATAAAATTTGGTGAATTGCACTTAATAAATAATGATAATATTTAGACTTATAGACTTCTTTTATTTTAGAAAATGTGTATTAATTCACATTCTCTTATTCTGTCGATGCCTCAAGTTATGGTACTAAAATTTTAAAAGTGTCCCTGATTGTCCCTGATTATTTTTGGATTTGTCCCCGACTGTTTGAGGGCTGTGTTGCATGATGATATATGTAGGGAATATGAAAGTATCATGCGATAAGTACTTCTGTTTTAAATTGTGGGAATGTGTACTCTGAATAGTCTAAAGAAGTCTCTTGTTACATTTCTTTTGAGATGAAAGAACTTACTATCACATGAAATAAACACGTATTAAGAGAAAGTTAACGTTCACTTTCTTCCACGTTACTGGTTTGAAGTTTTAGTTGTTTGAGGAAACTGCAGTTGTGAAAGAACTTAGAGTAACAGTTGATGACCTACTAATCACTGCTGCAGAATTCCAAACTGTTGGGCTGTCTTGCCAAACAACCTGAATGCTTGGCTAGGGTAGCAAAGTCAAATCCTTCCACAGAGCCATACATCCAATGCATGACCCAAGTTTGCTAGGGTAATGGTATATAAGCAGATGTATGAGCATAAAACTCTCAAACTATCTCAAAGTCAGGAAGTCATCAGACATCTGAGGATACTAGAAAAGTAAAGGTCAACTAAGAGGGGAGAAGGCAGAAAATGGATCCCTTTTAATTAACGAGAAATGGTTAAAAAAACAGATAAGGGGGGGGTGGCAGGGTGGGAAGGAATACTGCAACAGTGATCAGTAGGCCATCACCTGTTATGGTACATTCTTACACAACTGTACCATCTCCTCCCTTAAATCACTGTTGGGTAATCCCCAAAAGTTAGTGGGTGTTGAAGGGGGCTCCATGTTACATAGGAGAGATGTCAATCAATCTAGACAGAGCTGATCTGGAAAAGGAAGCTCTGAATCTTGAGAAAACACAACCCTATAATATTTAGTAAAGAAATGTACAGATGACCAAATTGCTGCTTCTAAGATGGCTCTCGAGCCTAGCCCCTTGTAAAAGGCTCCAGAGGAGGTCACTACACTAGTATAAAGTGCTTTTACTGATTAAAGTAAGGATTTTTCATAGAGAATTTAACAAAAGGAACTGGATTTAGAAATCCAGTTAGCAATGGTTTGTTTAGAAACTGGATTGTCCAGGTTGGCTTCTTGAAAAGAAACAATTTGTCAGTCTTCTTTAATCCATGTAAAATCTGAGCTGCCTGTGAACATCCAGGGAGTGGAGCATTCTCTGTCCCTTACTCTGAGGATTAGAGGTGGAAGCAAGGAGGTTGAATGAGGGATAGCTCACTGATCACTTTAGGGATAAATGAGGAGTTGGTCCTCAAAAACACTATGTCCTTATGAAAATTAAGGAAGGGAAGGGGGTTGCCATTGGGGCTTGGAACTCAGAAACCTTTTAATCCAAAGTAAGGGCTATTAGGGGTACGGTTTTCCAAATACAGAATCTGAGACATGCAGAAGATGCTAGTTTCAAGGGGAGGAACAGTCAGTTTTTCAATGACAAAGTTAAGGTTCCAAGAAGGTGGAATAGCTTTCCTAGACAGTTTAAGATGGAGGACACCTTTGAGAATCTGTTTTATCTCTAGCATGGAAAGAAGAGGGGTGTCTGGAGATAATCATGCAGAAATAGCCCATAACTGTGCCTTGATCAAGAAGTATGCAAGGCCAGCTTTAAGTAGTTTACACAGATAACAGAGGATAGTAAGAAATCCTGTTTGCATTAGGGTCCTGTTCTTTAGCATGACACCAAATAGAAAATTGTTTTCACTTACTATAACATTTCCTGATAGTAGGTTTCCTTGCCTCCTAAAGAAACTGCAGCATGTCCGAAGAAAACTGATGTCTGAAAGGGATTAGAATCTTATCATCCATAATGTCAGTTTGAGGGTTGATAGGTTGGGGTGAAGAAGTGCACCCTTGTGCTGCATGAGCAAGTCTACTCTATGGGGTAACTTGTGGTGATGACCTCTGGATAGGTGGCAGAGATGGGGGAAGTAATGCTGCCTTGGTTAAAAAGGAGTCACCAGTAAAAACGTTTGTCTTTCTGGATCTTTAGCAAGACCTTTGAGAGAAGTGGTAGGGGAGGGAAAGCATAAAGTAAACTCTTCAAAGGATGAGCATGGCAACCATCATCCATGACTGAGGACAAGGAGCCCTGGAACAAAAGCAAAGCAGCTGTTTGTTGTGGATGTGTGGATGGAGGCACACAGTTCACAAATGGGGTATTCCTCACAGAGACCTATGTCTAGAAAGACCTCTCAGTTCAGTACCCATTTGGGAGGCTCTACTTTTGATCTGCTTGAAAAATCTGTCAGGAAAGTGTCATGTGAAGGAATGTAAACTGCTTGGAGAGACAGGTTTACTTCTGTGGCCTGTTCCTATGCCATAAGAGCCAATCTGCATAGCTCATAAGATCTTGGTCTTCCCCTGCTTGTTTATGTACCACCTGACTGTACTGCTGTCTATGAAAATTCTAAGTGGAGCCTGGTACCCAGGTGTGGAGGAAAATTTGAAATGACTGAATTAGAATCTGCATCTCCTTCAGGTTTATGTGCTTTGCCCTCTGACTTGGTGATCTTTGGCCCTGAACTGTCAGAAAGCCCATCCATGCCCCCATGCAACATCTGAAGCATCCCTGTACAGTGCCTGTTGAAGTACCTGTGATACCCACCACTGCATTTCTTTCTTTAAGCACAGGGAAGTGGAATCAGGGTGTCCACAGATGAGAATGCTATGACCAGATAGATTTAATGCATCAATGAATCTTTCTCATATAGAGTTGGCAAAAGGACTATGGGATGTGGTTGCAGCCATGAATCCCAGTGTCCTGAGAACTTCTCTTGCAGTCCAAGTTTGAAGGGATACAAGAGGATGAAAGTAGTCAGAGGTACTGTACCTTGTCTTGAAGAAGAAAGACCTGCAAGAGTTTAGTGTCCAGTCTGCAGCTCAGGAAAAATGGGTCTTGGGTGGGATTTAATGTGGACTTCTAACCACCCATGAAGTCTGAGCCACCAGAGACATGGTCTGTTGTTTAGTGCCTGGGTCTTTCAGAGAAGCCAAAGTTTATTTAAATTACCCAAAACAGACAGTAAATATTTAGTCATCTGAGGCTGACAGTTTAGAGCTCTGAAAGCCAAAGTGGAAGAGGTATATATTTTTTTCCAAGTCTCTCTCTTGCATATTGATATCTTTATCAGAGAGAAGGGCATTAGTAGCAGGTAGGAGTTTGGAAGGCGTATTCACACAAATGGAAAAAGCAGAAGGGACTGACAAAAGGTTCTTGTATAGAAACTTTAGATATATTCAGACACTGTGTAAAATGTATCCGGCCTTTTAATGAGCTGGTGACAGAGTCAGGGGCAGTGGATGTAGAGACAAAGGCATCCAGAAAGGTCTCCAGTACAGGAGGAACTGGAACAAGCAAAGGAGTGCCTACCTTTAGTAAGTTCTACCTTATCCAGATCTTATCTAAGCAGTACTGTCTTGGTTTGTGACTTACTGTGGAGTTGCCTGGTAAGAGAAGTTTCATTTGACTTTATATTCTATTTCTTATCAATGTTTTCCACTGTTTAAAGGAAGGAAGGGAGGGATAACTTGTAGACAAGATTTACTTTGTCTTATATTTTGTTGTTTTACCTTTAATTTTTACTGTTTGTTGTTAGAAACGGATAGGTTTTAGACAGGCAAACTCTAGGCATCCTATGGGACCTAGTCAGCTATAAAGTCACACAGACTGCAGAGAAGACAATCCAAAGCTTATCTGAACAATCCTGTCTTGGTTTGTGATTTATTGATCTTCACTGTTAAAAAGAGGTGTGACTGCGAGTGATATTGAGCAGAAGCTACTGCACGTAAAGAAATTTCAGCCTTTTCTGGCTTTCAGAACTTGTACGGTTAGAGCAGTAACTTTACCATACTTACTTTAGTTGCATATTGTTTATGTGATTTTTCTCATAGAAGTTGATTTCTCTTTGAATTCTGTGGTAAATGATTTTGATTATTCTTTTCTTTTATGTTTTATTCATTTGAAGCTGAATATGGATTCCTTAAATGAATATAACATTAATGATTTGCCAATGCACAAATTTTTGGACAGTGTAATAAATGCTATGTATATTTAAGGGCAACACCTGATGACACTGGTGATCTGTGTTCCTCATGTCAAAAGTTGGATGATTTGCCTTCCATTATTAGAAGTAAATCTAGACGTACTGATGACAATTGCACTTGTGCAAGTAGCACGCCTTGGAGAATTGTTGTTACATATATTAATGACTGAACTGGGGAGGCAAATAATGTTAGGCAAAGAGCAAATAGAACATTTAAGAAAGGATATGTTTATTGTCTGTAAGCATCACTCAACCTCTTTGAAACAAGATGATGCCCCTGGCAACTTGGAATTCTGGATACAAGTATTTAGCAATCTGAGGTTTCAGAGTGTTAAGAAGCAAATAAAAAAAAATAAAGAAAAGAGGAAGTTCACAATAAATAACAAGGAAGAAAAAGAAACTGATAGACATCTGTAAAGTAAAGAGAATACATACAAAAATGGATAGTGCTTTGTTATGTAACACACAGATTACAGGGAATTATAACATTTTTTCTATTAGAAAAGTATCAGTCTACAGAAAAAGGCAGCATGTTTCCAAAAGAGAAGGTAGAAAAAAGGGGCAAGGGAAGTGAAAAAGAAGAAATCAAAACTGAACGTGGAAGGATTGAAGAACATTACTGTAAGAAAAAAAAAGAGGAGAAAGATAGATGTTGACATCATGGCTCAAGCTGTGGATGTACAAAGCCAGCTGGATGAGAATGGTATAAATTAAAAACACAATGAAAACAGCAGGATTAATAAGACTAATGGTGATGAAGGTCATTCCTTTGTAACAACTGATAAAATAGGTATTACTGTATTAGAAATTGAAGATTCTTGAGATCTGGTCAGAAAAAAATATTCTTGTGACTGGAGATTCAATTATTAGAAGAATTGATACTTATATTTGCGGAGAAGTTAATAACCATCAAATAGTGCTATGCTTAACAAGAGGAAAAATACAGGATGCAAGGCAAGCCTTGGAACACCTTAATGTAAGGAAGTATGGATATGCTTTTATCCATGTGGGCAAGGGAGCCCGCAGGATTTTTTGCAAGGGGGGGGGGGTGCAAACCCAAAGCCCTGCCCACACAGCCCCACCCCTCTGCCCACACAGCCCCTCCCCTCTGCCCACATAGCCCCACCCCTCCACGCACGCAGCCTCATCCCCCCACCCACGCAGCCATTCCAGTGTCCCATTACTTGGTTATTTCTCCCCATTTGTCATAGACACTGTTCAAATCTCTTAGTGTGCATAATGTTTTATACTTTACTTCTACAATGATTCCAGATATTTGGATTTTATTTACAACTTTTATTTCAAATTTTATAGCACAAACACTGATAGACATTTACTAAACCTAAACAAAGCAATAGTCTTACAATGAAAATAGACTTGGCATTAAAACTTTACCTTTGAAACCCACATTCACTGAAACAGCATTGAAACCCACATTCAAAGATAATGCATCTGGCCAGTGGCAGGTTAAGTTTACCTTTGGGCTCTTTTCAAATCATAAGCTCCTTGCACACATTTTTAGAACCATGTAAAAGTTCTTTGATTCACCTTCCTGACTGTATTAATTATACTATATAATAATTGAATTATATCCCTTGTATAATACAGCACCACTTGTTGGAGTGTGTTTTAAATTTATAGTTCTGAACATTTTTCCTTTAAGCAATGAAAAAATCATATGAACCAATAATGACAACCTGCCCAATTCAAAACATTTCAACCGTAAAGGGCCACTCAAACTTGTCATACAATCCACCAATATCAATCAATATGCAGGATCTCTGCAGAAGTAAACATCATCTGAATAATTCCACATTAAAGAGATCTGAAACCAGTGAAGAGGTTGTTGCTAGAAAACTTTATATTTCAGTGTTTCATTTGCAAATTCAGTGCCTGTTGCCCTTGAAGAATAAATTGCATGTGCTAAATTAAAATAAATGGTAAACTGGTATACTGCAATAGGGAATGGGTGGCAAGCTGCAAAACAGGTTCATAGTTATTAGGTGTCTCATCCAAAGGAGGACATACTAAGAACTGCAGTACCATACCCCCTTAAAATACAAATGTACATGCTGTATGAATAGAACCTACAGTCCTTTGCTAACACTACTTTAAAATTCTGTACCACAATAATGATACCATTTGCTAAACAAAACAGTTGTACATTTTAAGCAGACTTAGCATGAGCAGCAGTAACCTTTGCTTCCCTTGAAGCTCACAATTCCTTGAAAATAAATTCCACCTGTTGGATCTAACTAGGGCATTTCTCTCTCTCTGACACACAGACACACACAGACAGACACACACACACGCACACACGCACACACACACACACACACACACACACACACACACACACACACACACACACACACACCCCTCAACTTCTTAGTGCAAGAAATACATACATAGATTTTTTTCAAAGTTACAACAGCTGAAAACTGTGTTTGACCATGGTGTTTGTTTTTGACTGAAAGGTATAAAGGAACTCATGGCTATGTATATAGTTGAATCTCTCTGTACCGAAGTACTCCCTACCATGATGCTGCTTTAATAAATAGTGTGTTTGCATTCAGAAACTTTTACAGTTTTTATACTGAATTTTATAGCTACATGAATTAGAAAATAACCAATTTCCTTTTCAGAGCCTAAGCTAAAAAGTCCACTCCTTACAAGCACTGCTTCCCCTGGAAAACATCTATACATGCATCATCACTGAGACCTAGTTCAAGACCGATGACAGCACTCCTTTAATGCAGGATTTCAATACCTGCCACAAGTTCAGGCCTATCACCCGAGATGAAAAGGTGATGGTGTCTACATATTCTTAAAGAACAATTCATCTCCAGATTTGCTAGGTGAGATAATGACGTGGAATTCCTCTGCATCCAACTTGGAATTAACAAAACTCCTTACTGTGTCATACCTAACTATAGGTCCCCTCTATGTACCCCATCAGTCCATATCTCCTACCTAACTAATATGGTGTCCCTATGCATTAAGCCAACACCATAATTCTAGGAGACTTCAATCAACTACTCCTCCATTAACTGGGAAACTTGTATATCCATGAGTATGTATTCCCAGACAGTTCTGGATTTCATCCATACAGGATATCTGGATCAGTCAATCTGTACCCAAACAAGAGAGAGAAAATCCTGGACTTGGTCCTTAACAATATGGGACAACTTTGGTGTCCACCAAGTGCCACTTCCTCCCTGGTTAAACTGGACCACAAATCAGTCACATTCATTAGAAGACTGAAGCCAAAAACATCTTCCAATACCTCTGTTTTCAGAGATTATCCTAAGGTTAATCTACTAAAAGTAAGCGATGGCCTGAATTATGTGGAATCCTTTACTGTCAAATCCTATGCACATGTAAATAGCTGCATAAACACATCTATCCCCCTCTGAAGTAAATAGAAAGCCACATTTAAGAATAATTTCATTTAGTCGAACCCAAATATAAACAGGCTCTGTAATAAAAGAAAACATATTGCCTGCAAAAATAAATGTAACTCTCAAGATGCTAAAGACACTTTTGCTAAACTTAATAGGGAGCTCATTACTCTGATCAAATCAATGAAAGCCAGATATGAGGTCAAAAAATAACCAGCTAGGTGAAGGGTAACCAGAAAGCCTTCTTTAACTATGTTAGAAATCTCAGAAACAATTTGCAGCACTGCACAGAATAATAGTAAATGATTATAAATTCCTGGACATAGGCAATTTACTAGCAGACAAATTTAGTTCAAACTTCAAACATGTATGTGTGTATATATAGCAGAGTGGCCAGAATTCAATATTTTGTGCTCAGACGTCATAAATTTGCCCATACACCACCCAGCTAGCTACCACTTAAAAATATACTCAAAAATCTGCCCTTAAAACTTCAGAAATGGACACTTGTTTAACTATTGCCACTTATAAACCATGAAAATGTTATATTTAGTTGTGCATTTCTATCAGGTATGTATATTTTGCACTCTACACAGTTTAGTCAGGTCTAACCATTCTAAACCTTAGAACTATAAAGTTTCTGGGACAATCAGAAAAAAATTTAATTAAAAATTTTTCTTAGTGGCAATCACCTACATTGGGATCAGTCCCTTAACCCAGATACTTAGTATATGACAACGATTTCCTCTCTTTAGAGGTTGTCCTCTGCACCTTTACAAGTCCTTTTGATAAGTGTTTTTGTCATCTTCAATGCCCACTCTCCTTTTTTTATGAATAATCTATTTGATAGATTTTACAGGCAGAAGGATACGTCTTGACACCCATGCAGATGGACAATATAGTTACGACTGCTGAATCCTACACAGATGCACTCTATAAGCACTTACACAAGTGCATGGATCGTGCTATCCCAAACAGAACCAAGATGCTATCCTCCAAAAAAAGGAAGACAATCTGGTGGTCCCATGCCATAAACAAACTCTACAACAGAAGGAAGAAACTGTTGCAAAAGAGAGTAAAATCCCATGAGTGAAGGAGTTCCCTGGTCAGCCTCAGTAAGAAGCTGAGATCCCTTATAAGATCCTCCTAAGTTGGCTACAAAACAAAATTGCCACTGATTCTAGGGACAACCACAAAGCATTCTATAGCTATGTCAAGAATCTCAATGGCAACACCCAGATCTGCTCCGAGTTACAGCACAACGGCATGAAAATTACAGAACCAACTGATATTGACAATATCCTGGCAGATAGTTTCAGTGCTAACTTTACCCCCCTCTCACCCCCTAAAGGGCCCATATCTGTACAGGAAGAATGCAGAGTCCCTGTAATCACAACTACACAGGTAAAAGCTGCACTCTGTAAAGCCAAAAACACAACATCCATGGGACCGGACACCATCCCAGGCTGTGTTTTACATGAACTTCAGAACGAACTGGCTCCCCACCTAAGCACCATGTTCAATCATAGTCTCACATCAGGCTTAGTGCCCACTGAATGGCACACAAATAGTTATCCCACTCCACAAAGGAGGGAGCCACCTCTGATCCCGAGAACTATTGCCCTATTAGCCTTATGAGCCTGGTCTGTAAGGCCATGGAATGTATCATCATGGAACTCATAAAGACCCCAACCAGTTCGGGTTTGTGAAAGGCAGATCATGCCTCCTGAACCTGATCAGCTTCTTTGTGGCAGTCACCAAAGTTGTGGACGAGGGTAAGGTGGTTCACACAGCCTATCTAGACCTTGCCAAGGCTTTCAACACCATCCCCCATTCTGGAATTATAATTAAACTCACTATGTATAAATCCCTATGTCACAAGATGGGTTGTCAATTGGCTCACTGACAGAACCCACACTGTAAAAGTTGCAGACTCCAAATCTGACTTCAAACCAGTGACAAGTGGAGTACCACAGGGTTCAGTCCTGGGAACTCTCCTGTTTGGTATCTACTTCTCTGAAGTACACAGGCCTTTAGCTAATGAAGTTCGCAGATGACTGCAAACTAGGAGCCATAGTTGAGTCCCCAAATGATGTGGACATCCTACAGAAGGGCCTCACTGAGACAGATGCCTGGTTTCAGAGCCATGACCTCAAGCTCAATGCCAAAACGTGCACTGTCATCCCCTTTGGTAAAAACTCTGTACTCATGAGCTACCACATAGGTGGCAGTCTACTTAACTCCGAATGTGTGATAAGAGACCTGGGGACCCAGGTGGACAATAGTCTCTTCTTTGATAATCACATCGCCACAGTAGTCAGGAAATCCTTCTAAGTGGCACACCTCATCACAAAAGGGTTCTCATCTAGGAAAAATTAGGTCATTGTTCCCCTCTACTCGACACTCATTAGACCCATTATAAAGTACAATGCCCCTTTTGGAATGTACCTCACAAAACATCTGCAGCAGCTGGAAAGGCCACAGAAGTACTTCCCAAAGAGGATTACTGGCCTCAAGCAGATGCCCTTCACTGACAGTCTCAAAAAACTCCAGCTTTACTCCGTAGCATATCGCCTACTCTGAGGTGATCTCTGCCTAACATATAAAGCTATGTCAAACCCAGAGCTGTTGGACATGCTGCCCTAAAGAAATCCCAATCTCTCTGAGCTGCATGCTCTAGGGACCTAAACCTTGTAACCACAATAAACAGGACATGCTGGAGGGATAGATTCCTGTCCCAGAGACTTCCCATGCTCTGGAACAAGCTACCCATCTATGTCAAGCAAATTTCCTCATTAGCATTCTTCACGTAAAATCTTGATAAGTGGATGGGAAATAGGAAATACACCCCGGGGATCAGTTCTGTGGCTCTGCTTGACAGGGGCACAGGAGAATAACTTTCTTGGGTGGTATAAGCCAGGGAACCTTGTTGGCTAGTTTTACTTAGTCCCTTGGGCCGATAGCCTAGTACCAACCTATGGACATAATAATTCTACACAATCTGCTTGCAGGAAGTCCATTTAAAGGGTATAATGAGTCTGGCTGGAAATCTCTGAGAACTCTTGATACCCTTATATTTTATCACTCTCAAAGACTCTTCTTTGTGCAGTTACCTGTAAGGAGGAGGCATTATCAAAGTGAATAATTCTGCCTAGGTAAATCATTTTGATTTTATCTCATTTCGCACATAAAAATGTCACCTTGTCTTTGAGTATAAGAAACAATAGATTAATAGAACATGGTACAATGATATGTGGGCTCAGTCTAGTACCATGGTAGTTGACTGAAATTCCTAGACAGTGACAGACAGTATTTTATAAAGAAATGAAATATGCCATTGGCTTCTGATTCTATCACATTTCTAAATATTCTAAGGTTATATTTGGAACAATACTCCAGAGGTTCCATTTGGCTCAACAGTTTATTGCTCTGGTGCTGACCTGTGTTACTCCCATGAATATAAGAGACTGAATATCCAAGACAGCTACTTTACTAAATGATTCACTCATGGCAGTCTTTGTCTCAGAAGATTGAGATTCATTAAATTTCTGCATAGAAATTAATGTTAACTTAATTTTGAAAATAGCTGATGTCGGTCCAGACAGCACCATATCTAGTTTCAGCCAAAATGTGCATGCTAAATCGGCAGCAATCTCAAACGTATGAACAACAGCTTCATTTGCAGTACCAGGATGAAGTGCAGGCATACATTCTTTCATATAAGTTTTAATTCCAAATGTAAGAAATTTAGAAGTTATAGCCTTTAGGGAAGATTTGTCTGGAGACTTAAGAAAACATACCAAGCACTAGCAGGTGTGGAAAAACAAACCAAGTAATAATAAAAACTAGTTTTTAGACCATAGAGAGAAGTAAAGCAAAACAAATCACTGCTCACTACCAGGAGTATGCCTGGAATTCTCTACTATTCATGAGTTCAGCGACGTACCATGAAAAACAGTGGTAGGTAGAGAGGGGGACAAACTCTGTACAATGTCAATGCTGAATCCCAGCAGAGAATGGCATGTAATAGCCATCTACTTAAGTTGTTTCAAGATCATAAAACTGAAGTTAATCATTCTGGGTAAAACCCATGTGGTTTCATTGGAGATACTTTAATATTAAAACATCTTCAACCTCCCCGCCTCCAAACAGTTGTTGTCCTTAATAATGTCATATGCTTGGCAGTACCCTTCTTCCTACAAATCGAAATGTCTGAAAATTATTCTTGTTTGTGTGATTCTGACACAGTCAGCCTAACCCATTACAGTGCATATAAATCTCAGTGGTTTCTTTACTGTATCTAAAAAAAAAAAATATATATATATATATATATATATATATATATATATGTATATTACCATTTACTGTACCAGTCTGGCAGGTATCCATGTGACATCTTTTCTAGTGCCGAGTAGTCAGCACCTGGAAAGAATATGCATGCTTCAGTAGCTCAATGGCTGTATTTCTGATATTAGCCATCTACCTTTTTTAAATGAATGGTTTTGCCATTTCATTTATTTGAGTTTTATAGACGTAGACAGCGATTGCCCTATTAACCGCTTCCTAACAATTCCTTTGAATTTCTATGGGTTATTTTTTAAACTTTGTTTATGTGATGAAATAACCTGTATGGGGGTGGGCTGTTGTTTCATGATGACTGCTTTGAGGGCTTGAATTAAATTGTTCTGTATCACTGGGCAAGGTAACTACCTCCAGAAGGCTTTGCTTCCTTATTTTGCATTGGTTTTATTTATTTGTTTGTTTGTTTTTTGGAGCATAGTACCTGCCATTCATTGTCTGGTAGTTTAGATTAGAGGATTAAGGCTATGAGCTGCTAGCAAGTTTCACCTTGTTAGTTCGTGGTTTGATTCCCTCATTCCATGTTGACTACTGTGTCACTGCAACTATGTCACTTTACCTTGATCACCCCCTGAAAAGAGGCTTGTGCTTAGTCTGTTTTCTCCATTAGTAAATAAATAAAAATATGTTTGCCTACCTCTATATATAGTGCATACCCCCCCACACACACACACACACCTTCATTCAGATGCCTTACTCACTCTGAAAAGCGTCCCGTCTGTTATCTTCAGTGAAGTCCTCCTCTCAGCTAAAGTAAACCCATCACAGCTCCGTTTCAGTGCTCGCTGATCTGACTCCATCTTTCCATCTTTAGTCCTCCTCCTCGCAGCTAAAGTAAACCCATCAGAAGCAGCAGAAACCATTCGTTTCAAATTAATGCAGCAGAAACCATCCGTTTCAGTTCCCGCTCGCAAACCTGAAAATACATGCACCGCACGATGATGTCAGCACGCCCATGGCGCAGATGTAACTGGACTTGAAGGGCATTCTTAAAGAAGAATGCCTTAAAAAAAAATTTTTTTTTTTTTTTAAATTAAAAGAAGATTAACTAGTCAGCCGATTCCAGGGGGGTGCAAGTGCACCCCCTTGCACCTGCCTGCGGTCGCCCTTGCATGTGGGTACAAATGATCTCATCTGCAAGGACTCTGACTGTTAGTAGGCAACTTACAGCCCTCAGACATATTCTTCACAAATCACATATAGAAAGGAGAGTCAGGTCATTGTGAATGAAAAGATATTTTGGGTAAATACCTACATGAAAAAAAGTCATGTTTTAATGAGTACAGCATCAGAGCCTGATTTTGGGCACGTGTCCAGACAGGGTGACATGCATTTGTCAAGATCAGGGAAGAGAATTTTTGCAGCAGATATTTTACAATATTTGAAAAACACAAGGCAGCATTTTTGCCAGGTCGAAAATGTAGCAGTTCACAGATGGCAACATTTGTTGCATCTATAATAGTTGTCAATGCTAGGAGCATTAAGGATAATAATTTTTTTTTTACTGGAAAATTTGCTACATTCTTGATGTTGTTATTGTTTGTGAAACATGTTTAAAGAACAATGCCTGGAAACCAGTTCTGTCAAGGTATAAATGTCTACACTTTAACAGACGATCTAACAAAAAATCTGGTGGAAGTATTATGATAGGGGTTAAAGATAATTATGAGAGCTGTGATTATTACATGTTCAGTGATAACACCAATACTAAATAGATTGTGTAACTGTAACAATAAAGACATCCCTGGAACATATAACAATTACTGGAGTGTATAGACAAAGTCAAGTACTTATGACCTACAGAAATTCATACATTTCTTGCATGAAACACAGAAGGGAAGAATATTAGAGGCTGGGGACTTAAATTTACTAGAAATAGACTGGAATAATATTGATTCAACAACATTAGTAAGGAAATTATTCACAATGTATGTTCAGAAAAAACAATTGTTTCAGACTGTAAAAAACTCCAAGGAAGGGAACATACTAGACGTTTGTGTTCCTAAAGAAATTACTATTACTTCATGTCAAGTTTTCCCACTGCTGATGTACAGTGATCATGGGGTTAAAAAATTCAGTTTTTGCTAGATAATTCTGCCAAAGTGAAACTTAAACCAATGCACAGAAGATTAATTACAGATTATATGGAAGCAAAACAGTCACTATGTAAAACTAATTGGAGGGATGTGTTCACTGGAAAAACTGCAGAAGGAACGTAGAAAGTTTTGAAGGGGAAATCATTTTTGAAAGGGAAATGGAGTGCAAAAAAATTTTAAAAATTGTTTAACATTACAATCGAGGCATAAAATGTCAGGGGGATATAGTTCTATAAGAACAAGATACCCGATTACAAAGAGACAAGAAGTAATGGAAAAGAGGTCGAACTAGAATTTTGAAAACTGAAGTAAACAAGCTGGACAAACAGATTAAGCATATTGTGAGACAAGACCAAGAAAAAAAATTGAAGAAAATTTATATGACAATATTGAGTATAATAGGAAACCATTTTATAGATACATAAGATGTGGAAGGAGTAAAGACATACAAATTGATAAACTGTGTTTCTGTGATTCTAAAATTTGTTCTTAGATGCAACAGACTACAGATATATTTAAAAAATTGTATGCAAAACAGTTTGCCTCCATAAAGTGGGTGTTAAGTTGTTCTAGTGATATCCAGGTAACCTCAAGATACTGGAATCAAAATAGATTATATTGAAAAATAACTATGCAAACTGGAACCAAACAAAGCAATGGGAGGAAACAGAATTAGTAATAGTGAGCTGAGAATTTATATCTAGTATTTACTAAGTCATATAAATATGGGGAGAATCTTCATGATTACAGACATTCATTTATTAAACTTGTCTTTAAGGGAAAGTGGAATAGGACAAACCCAGAGTCATACAGACCCCTAAAGTTTACTTTTATGTTGTGGAAAAATAATACAGAAGGTAATATTGGATAAGTTATTGTCAAAACTGGAATAGTTGGGACTTGAAACTATATATCTACATGCACTGTTGAAACAGATCAATTACTACCCGCAACATGATGTTCTACAACAATATAACAGCAGCTATGAATGAAAACGTGCACTTTGATGTAATTTATATAGATTTAACTTCAGCATTTTACAGGGTCATAAACAAAACACTAATCAATAATTCAGAACAACTAGGTACTGATTTACTTTTGATAAGATGGATAACTGTATGGCTTGCAATTAGGACATGGCGAGTATTGTACAGCAACTGGACAGGTGAAATTCTTGGTTACAGTCAGGGTTGTCCCAAAGGGGTCTATCCTAGGCCCTTATTTAGATTGTACCTTTCAGACATATCTTCTTCATCTGAGGTGTTGTACAGTCTGTATACAGATTATCTGAAATTGGGTAAACTGATTACATGTGTTACAGATAGTGCATGTCTGCAAACACAACTTGACTAAATTGACCATTTGGACACAGGAGAATAATAATCTGATAAATACATCAAAATCTAAGAATATGACATATGGGAGACATAAATTGAAAGGCAAATATTTAATACAGCAGACAGTGATTGAAACTGTAGATTCATTAAAGGACCTGGGTATATGGGTAGATCCAACTATGAGTTTTTCTAATCATATCAACCAATTGGTTAACAATAGTTACAGAACAGTAGGGTGTATAAAAAGATGTTTCAAGACTATGAAATCAGAAATGATAAAGTCATTACTTGTTAATTACATTAGACCTTAACCTGAGTATGGAATAATAATATGGAAACCTTATAAGAAAGCAAGCATGAGTAAACTAGAAAAAGTACAGCAGAAATATACCAAGGGCAGCCATGAATGTGAAAATTGATGTTATTATGAAAGACTAAAATATCTGAACTTGTACAGTGCCTCAAAGATATGCAAGAGGAGATCTTATTTAGGTATACAAGTCATTAGGGGACAACTACCTCTGGAAATATTTGGTGTTATCAAAAAGTAGTAGTGAATCATTAGGGAACCTAATAGAAGATTCTACAGGAATGAGAAATGTACTAATTGGTTCTCTGAGAGAGCAGCTAATGCATGAAACAGACTAACAAATGGCATTAAAGCAAGCACTAGTTTAGACATTTTTAAGAACATTCTTATTATGGGAATAACTGTTTTGGTATATTGGCAGGCTAGAAGGGCATTAATGACCACACTTTGAATATTTGTTTGTATGTATGTATGCATATTTTTTGCACACCATAATTTGTCTGGATTCCCACTCAAAATGCTTCATCATGCTAGAAATGGATTCTTCAAAAGAAGTGTCCTCTACAGGAGGATCAAAAGATACAAAGTCATCATCATCAGAGGCCATTTGGCCTGGGGAGTGAACCTGAGAAGAGCTGGTCAGAGAATGTTCATCTGAATCAGATTCTTCCTCATCATCCTCAGCGGATGATTTCAGATGTCTCTAATGAGCAGTAGCAGGAGTAGGGGCAGTGTAAGCAAAGGATGGCAGTTTGAGTATCAAGATGGCCTTAAACGAGTCTTGAGAAAATCCATATATTCCTTTTCCTTGGACAGCTGAGGAGAGGAGACATTTTTGTTTTTCTTTTTTGGAGTGACTTCTGCTTTAACAAGAGGTGGTGCAGCTAATCCTTGGCGTACTTGAATTAATGACCCAGGTATTCCTTCTCTAAGATAGGGACCAAGAGGTCTATTATATTAAGTAGAGAGTACAGAGAGCATAAGAGTTGGTGGGGGGGGGGCACTTTGTCCCTGCATGTAAAGTACAGGGGCTTTGTTTCTTTGTTTCTACATGCAGAGTATAAGAGAGCTTTGCCACTGCATGCAAGTTGTAAGGGAGCTTTGCTCCTGTAGACAGGTTGCAGGGGGTGGCTTTGCTCCTGCTTGCAGGTCATGTAGAGAGCAGGAGGGCTTTTCCTTCTGCATGCAATGTGCAGGGGGATTTTTTTTCATACAGACAGCACGTAAGAGGCTTTGCCCCACAGAAAAAGTTATTCAACAAACCAGTTCTCCTCCATGTTTTGATTCAGGCCCTTGTTTTCATGTTGATGTTTTAGCTCTAGAAAAACACTCATTTTGTAGAACAAACATTTTCTACTCAATGCCAAGAATTTTTTTTGATATAGAACAGATTGAGATACTAAATTGGTCTCATCCTTAAATAATGTGTGTGATTCCATCATTTTCTAAAGTCATACTTTTTGACACTGAGCAAGCATTTTAACCTGGCAGGGCTCCTATGTCATCTCTGAAAAGAGACATTTGTGCCTAATAGGTTTATATAGTTAAACTGATAAAATAAACAAAATAATTTGATTGCCTGTATCATCAATTTCTGTTTTTTTTTAATTTAATAAGTCTATTAAAAAAAAAAAACTTTTTGGATGCCAGCTACATAGCACAAAATGGATCAAGCCCTGATTGTAGCACAGTCAACCTGTTACTGACTAGCAAGCCAGGTACTGTAAGAGCCAACTGTAGAGGGTGGGAGTGAGAAACTGATGCTAACCTGATCATCCTGGAGGGTAATCAGCCAAACCTGCAGCACCAACTGACATCACACAGTGGACGGTGACAAAACAGATAACATGATGGGCTAAGACATGTAAGCCCACTAAGCAGTGTATCACTGCACACTCCAGCCACGGTTAGACCTATGAACAGGAGCACTCATGAATCACAGGGTGTGGCACTGTGGGATCCCACAACAGTCAGGCTTGCTATGAAGGGTCATAAGAAAGGGAGAATAGAAATATGGGGAATTAATGGGTCAGCTGTATCATAGGAAGGCTGAAGGTCAGTTGGCAGTAGAGAGAAAAAGATAAGAAAAAAACTCTCCTGGTTTTCTCATCTAAGTAATTTGCTTTAGAAAATCCTATTTTCAAATAAAACGTATTTCGGTATTTTCCTGGATTAAATTATCAAGTATATTTCAATATTTTTCTGGATTCAATTATCAAGCATATGATTGTCTGTTTGAGTAGCTTTGTGGAATACATACTGACTTTATATTTCAATACAACTATCAGATCAATGTAGTTATGACTGTAGCCACCTTCTAACTGGCAGAAAAATGTAGACTTATTACCATTCAGCTAACAAATGAGAATAATGAACAGCTGTAGTTTTTCAGAGTTTTTCTAGTATGATTATTAAAAAAAAAACTCAAACACCATGACCAGGAGAATGGAGTTGGTGGCTGCGGGTGTATGTCTACTGGGAGAAAGTAAGGATTTATAAGTGATTCCCACACCTGACTACAGACTGAAACAGATACTTTACACAGAAAACATGGAATTCCAAGGCCAAAAGGGCAAACTGACTTGAACATTATTTTTGAAAGCTGTTATCCATGAGAGGCTCTACCTACACATTCCTCATACAGACGTATTTGGCTCCATGCATCTATACCTTTTTCTTACCTCCAGTTCAGAGGTTTAAGAACAATTATTCCCAGAAATGTCTACATTTCTGTCTGTGAATTCCAGGATTTAAAGAAAAGACCCCTAAGAGGAACAAAGTCAGAGAACAATTCATAAAATTCTTTTATTTTTCCCCTCCAAAGTTTAAACTTGAAGTAAAAGCTGTCAGTATAATTTAAACAGCAATCCAAGCGGATTAAAAGCATTTATGATTTCACTCAGCATCTGGAGTTTTTTCGAATCAATGTTCTAAAGTTTCCAAATTTTTACAAGTTGATAATCTGATACAGAAGGAAACCCCTGTGGCATAAATTATTGAAATAAAACAGTATATAAAATTTACACTGGAAATGTGCAGTTTGACACAAGGGTAAAATTTATAGGCAAAAGATCCGTAGTACTGTAAGTGCACTACTACTGCATTCTTAATTACGTTTTCAGGACAAGCAACAGACAAAACAGCAGTTGTGCTGGTGATAAGGTTAGTATTTTACTTTAGTGTACAAATATGAAACTTCTTGCTATGGTGTTGTACAGCTATAAAACTGTTTTGGTAGGTATTTTATTTTATTTATTTATTGTGCTCTACTATAGACGATCATTCTTTTTGATGTGGTGCATGGTGCTTTAACAAGTTAGTAAAAGCTTGGTCTTTGACTGCACTTCTCACAGATGTATTCTCACAGATGTAGTTGGGCATGCCCACAACCAAAGCTGTTCATAGCAACTAACAGTCTTCAATGAGACAGGCCTATTTTTTGGGTTGTTATTTTGGAAAATCTGAGACTTTAGGCTTTGGTTTCAGTGAGTGTACCTGTCACTTAAGGCTTATTGAACTGGTTATTTGTTTAATTTTTTGGCTTCTCTCAGACTCTGAGTGTTTTGTTTATTAATGAGACAGGACAGACACACACAGACTATTGAGTGTGTTAGCCACAAATGTTTAACAGGGAATTGCAATAACTGCACTCCTGCAAACAAATGGCTTTGAGCCTATAATGTTACCAGTGTTACAGTAAAATGGCCAAAATTTACAGAGACAATAAGTTATTTCAAGCTATTAAAGGAAACTAAGCCCAGGATCTTCTCTTATCCAATCACCTTCAAATAGTTGTAGAATTACTTAAATAGAAGCTTGAAATTGCTGTTAAAATGGTGTGTGCCCTACACTGCATTCTAATGCATTCTTTACTGTCTGAATTCTGCTTCTTCATGTCTACATCCCTAACTTCTCATGGTGCGCCACTTTATTAAGTTTGTTTTATAGTCTTCTGGGACACTTTAAATATGGCTGTTGGCTGCAAGGTCTGGGCACCAGCTACCAATACCAAAGCTCTAAGATTGACTTTGCAGTGTGTAACATACTAAATCTAGTGCAAAACCACATGCTCATCCTCATGTACTTAGAAACGAAACTGCAACATTCCAGGAACAATTATGATTTAAGGGAAGCTGGAATAAGTACAACAGTGTTGAAGAAGTATTTATAGTGACCCTTTCAAATCTCGACCCTAATGAAAACAATACAGAATTTGTTGTGTGGATGGGAGTGCTGGTATACAATTTACAATTGAAATGCTTGTCTCATAGAGTGTATGTATGTCCTATGTCACCTGCATACCTTGGTTTTAAAATCTGTCAGAATGCAATTTTAAGAAAATAACTGTTCTAACAGTTCTAACTGCCCATGCTGGAATGCAACTACCTCATTTTTTATGCCATTTAGAAAATACACAGTAGGTGTGCCAAACGTTTCTGGTCACATATTTCTCTTTTAGACTCTATGAGCCTTATCACTTATACAAACGTTACTGGTATAAAACACTGCTTTGTGGAACTGCCCTGCTAACTATTTTGTTTTAAAGTTCAAACACAAATCATCTCACAAAGAAAATTAATGCGCTAAATATGTGAAGACCTGTTCTATTATGTGTGCATGTGTACATCGGGTCGGGGGGGTGCCACTGTTTATACAGACAAACGTCCAAGAGGATGCGCTCTTATGTTTCACACTTGTGAACTGTTCCTACTCTCCCAGCAAAACAAAAATGCAGTGTTCCAGACAGTATAATTGATGCTTTCTACCTCCAAGTCTCAATAGCCAGCCTTCTAAGATTCTTCGCTGCCTGTAGCCTGTCAACAGAGTTTACTCAGTGATAAACATGACCCAAAACAGATCCCTCTGCCAGCTGACTGATCCAAATTCCTGACTCCACTGCAAATTATTTGCTTGTCTAGCAATGATACATAGTTTGCAGCCAGTACTAATGAATAATAGTTTGGTTTCAAGGAACACCAGGGCCATTAGCCTAGTACACACCTATGAACAGCATGAACACCTGCTATTCTTCTGCAACTACAGGCATCACATGTTTTATTTAAGAAGCACAGCAACACCCTCCCTCTGCTGAAGTGTATTGTTACTGAAAGAGGGGTACAATGTACTTTACTGAAAAGCTATGGAGTTCCAAGGAATATCAGTCACCCCAATGCTGCCCCTTACCTTTGTATCACTGACTGCTGTACCTCATAAAGTCTATGACTACTTGTAAGTTAGTTTGTCCCTCGTCTCAGATTATATATTTGGATTAAAATAAATACAGACACCAAGGGGGCTCTGTTCAGCACATCCTGCATTACCTGATGCTTGAATGCAGATGTTCTGTCACATGGAAATGTATACATGATCCACATGCTTTATGCGCAGCTAATGTATTCCCTCCCCATTTAAATTTAATTTAGTCACAAGAGAAGGATATCCACATATTAAAATGCATTCATGTAGTCTGCCCTAGAAAGTGGCACTAGGCTTAGTTTCATTGTAAACATGTGCAGTATTAGTCACTCTGCTATGTCTACAGTAAAAATGCATTGCTAGTTCACTGTAAAGGTGATTATTTCAATGTAGTACACATTTACAACATTAACTGAAAATTCTGAACATACACCCCCCCCCAAACACACACAAATTAGTGTCATGTGGGCTTTCTGCAGCTCTTTCAAATTTCCTTAGTTTCTTAGGGCTGCATGCCATAGTCATAGTAGGTTCCTTATGGAAATTACTAAATGGGTCTCTTGTTTTCCCAGACTCAAAACACATGAGAATGCAGAATGACATCAGACCAACCTTTGGTCTTTTCTGGCTGTCCCAAAACTGATGACCATTGGAAGGCATGATTCTGCCCTTTAATCCTACTGGTTGGACTGGCCTGTGATGGTATCGATCTTGTTATCTTGTCTGGCACTTCTATTCACCTGGGGAAATGGACCAGGACTGTCTTACCACCTCTGTTTATGGTGCAGATTACTTCAGCATCCTGGGATAAGCAGTTAGTCATCAAATTTCCAGTGCCTGGCTACTGATTCAAACATATCAAGTAGCATGACATATTTAGTTTACAAACATTTTCTAGTGTCTAAGGGCCCATTTCTTGCAACAATATTCTTAGATGTCCTTTGTCAGTTTAGGAGTCTCTTTCAAATACTCAGTCCCCTACATCATAGCTTCTTAATTGCCTGTCATGTATACTTTGTAATTGCTTAATATTAACATATATGTAAACATTAAGTCCTATAATGAACTCATATTTTTTTATAAATATCAGGTCAAGTATCTCATTTTTGGTTGGGTGCATGGCATTTCTGAACATCAACAAAATTAACTATTCAGTCTGTGCTGGAGCAACTACCTGGCAATAACTGTCAGTGCATTTTTTTCTCTTTATGAATGTTTTTGCCATCTTAAGGGTGACAGGAAGGAGGGGTTTGGCTATAAAATAGTTTATATCATTTTTGTTTCATAAAAGTACTAAACTCTACTGAAGAAAACTGCTGTGAGCTGGTGTATGCAATTTGTTTGGGCAGCTGATTTTTGATAATGTTCTTAGAACAGTATCATTACAAAGTAGTTGATTTCATGCTGATAACTTCAGACCACTTTCAGTTAGAGTCCACTTCTACAAGAAATTAGAATATCCATAAAATGATATATATTGCTGACGTGCCTGAGCTCTAATAAGATGGTTGGCCAGTCCTAGGTCAGTGATCTAACAATGTTGTATATTATCTACTATCTGACATTTAACACACTTAACAAGCCAAATTTTCAGTTGGTTTGTTGGTGTGTGGTTAGAATGTATAACTTCCTATTAAAGTCTTGTAGAGAAACCCTTGCACCTTAATTTGTGCCTCCAATGCTTCAAATATCCTGTTCATTAACCCTCTTAGTCTATCAGGGAATGCAAATGCTACAAGTGCTCTCTTCATAAAATCCCAGCTGGCTCTTATCAAATGATTCTCTGCATCAAGTCCCAAAAACAATGGCAGCATTTTCTTGCACTCTGCTTTCCTCTGGGTCATCACTGTTCTACTAATATTGTCAAATGTTTGCCTCACCTCCCAAAAACCACACTGATCCATATCTATCATTTTTGGCAACACCTTTGCCATTTTCTTAGCTAGTACAGATATTAAGTCAGTGTCAGTGGTGTAACAGGTAGCACATACATCTTTGGTGTAGAAGGCTGTAGGTGCTACTCCCGCACTGGGTAGATTGATAACTGACACTGCAGTGCAGCATAAGGGGGGGTTGCTGTACTCCTGCCTTTTTGTTCTTTGAATGAGATGTTAAACAGAGGTCCCATCTGCTTGAGTTGGTGGTAGTTCAACTGTATGTAAAAGATCCCAAGTCACCTATCAAAAAAAGTAGGGGTCCTCCATTTATATACAAAAAGAACTCATATTTACAAATGCTTCCAAACATACAAATAATTATACCAATTATTTACACATATATTCATAATTTCCTTTACAATCATACTAAATTTTCATCCATATTAAACCCTCACTACTTTACCCATAACCACCATCTGATTTTACTTAATACTATTGCTAAAATCCATTTACCATTAAATATAATTTCACTTTCCATGCAACTCATATAGGTAAGTACTAGGCTAACTGTCCTTGTGGACCATTTTTAAGCTTAGCCAGTTTGCCTTGTCATATGCCAGTTGTCTGTGAGGTAGACACCTTAACCATTATGCCAAATCCCAACTCTTTTAATATCAAACAACATTTTTTCTATTCTTTTAACATATTCTTTACTTCTATTCTTATCATATCCATATTTAGTCATATGCATGTTTATTTTATCCACTTCTTTTACATCTTTGAAAAAAAATCTTTTTTACATAATTTTCCCCATAACTTTTTTTACTCTTTTACATTTCAAAGAACATGTTCCATAGTTGTTTCTTCTTCACAGTGTAAATATATGATGTCACTTTTATTTTTCTATAGTATATTTCTTTTTTTACTGGTATTTTATCTATTACCAGTCTCCACAAAAAAATCTTGACATTCTACTGTCGGATTACACCATTCTTATTATTATTATTATTTTACAGGTTTAATTTTTTCATCTGTAAAATTTTCCCATAGTTTTACATAGTAATATTTTATTATCGCATTCTTATTTATACACTATTTTTCTCTTTTACTCTTTTTTTACCACACCTCAAAATGTATCATACTTACTAATCTCATCTTTTTCACTTATCCACTTTAGCACTTTGTACAAATTTAGTGAAGCAGCATATACCACTGGATTAATTATCCTAAACCGCCTTCCTCTTTATTTACATAATAATACCTCCTGTTTTTACTGGGTTTAATCTAGAACACAATATAAATGAAAAAAATATTTGCAATAATTTCTTTTCAAATACTGTAGGGAATATAAATGCACTTGCTTCTTCTTTCTTTCAGCTTTTCCCGGTTAGGGGTTGCTACAGCGGATCACTGTCCGCTCATGATTGGCAGTGGAGTTTTACAGTGTCAAGTTGCCAGCCCGGCGCCCAACCTTCTACAGAAGGCACACACATGCACACACTCATGCCTATGGCCAATTTAGTGTGTCCAATCCACCTACACCATGTCTTTGGGATGTGGGAGGAAATTGGAGCACCCGGAGGAAACCCACACGACCACAGGGAGGACATGCAGACTTCGCACAGAAGGTACCCCAGCCGAGGATCGAACCGGAGAACCTCTTGCTGTGAGGCAGCAACGCTAACTTCTGCACCACTGTGGCCACCCTCTTAAATGCACTTGCTAACTATGCTATTTTTCCCATCAGTACTGAATTTATCAAATAAACCTTTTTCTGAATTATAATGTTTATTTTCTCAAGAAAAGACAGGGTTGTTCTATTTCTTCTATTGTTTTTTCCCCACTGAATTCTGCTTATAGCTTTATTTCCAAATTTTGTACCTAGCAAAAAATTCCATTCATTATAAAATATATGCACCCTATCTTTACTGCATCACTTAAACCTTTACTTTTGCCTTTAAGGCCATCGATATCATCTCTAGATACTCATCAATAATATAATAATAGATAATCATACAAGCAAATTATTACTTCTTTAATTCAATTTGTTTTTCAATTATTATGTCATCTGCATATGTTAACAAAACTGGAATTCTTAACCCTTCAGGTGTTATATACTTCACCTTCTTCATGTTGTACTTATTTCACTTACTACCACATTCATAATGAATTCAAAGAGTATACAACTCATTGGACATCCCTGTCTTACACCATTCTTCTTGCATACCCTCTTGACTTAACCAGTCATTTACAAGTATTTTACTTATTACCCATAAGATTTTATGTCCAATTGTATCAAATGCTTTACTGAGGTCTCCTATCATGATTTTCACTTTGTTTCTATTCATATCATCATCCACAAATTCTATAATTATCATTCATAATTCTTGATAACCCTTCAGCTTTATACTATATATACCATCTTCCATGACATTTTCCATTTTAGTTTAAATCTTTTTTGTACTGTTTTCATAAAGATCTTATAATCATTATTATGCAACACTATCAGTCTCCTCTTTTTTAATTGTCTTTTCTCTACCTTCTTCCATAAGAATTTGAAATAATCTGCTACATAATTCTTTATACATAAAACCTTCAGTGAACCATTGATTCAAAATCTTAAAAAAAATGTTTTTTTGACAGTCCCTTAACTTTTTATACATTTCATATCGCATTCCATCTGGTCCTGAAGCTGAATCTACATTTGCGTGTCATAATACTTTATCTAGATCATTTCAAGAAATCTCGTTTTCCAACTCTTTATTCTCTTTCTGTTAACTTTTTTATTTTCCACATTTTATTCAATACCTTCTTTTTTTCTTTAAAAATTGTACTACACTATTCATGATATTTTCGAGTTTTTACTTCCCTTTTTTAAATTTTTATTTCTCTCATTACACTACCACCTTCCTTAACTAATCTGCTTAAGTAACTTGCACTTCTCTTTTTCCTTTGCTTATATAACAATTCTTGTATTTTTTTCTTGATTGCTTTCATATAATTCTTTTTTTATCAGAGTACTTTCTATCACTGTGTTCTAAATCTTCCAATATATCATTATTTTATATTTTCCTCTCTACGTTTCTGACATCATATTGACAATGTAAAAATATTTTTTATTTTTCCTTAAATATCATTCACCAGACTAATTTTTATAATATGTTGTCATAGTAATATGATCTTTCCATAACTGTACTAATCATTTTCTTTCTTCATTCCATACTTTCTCACTTACCCTTTTTATTTCTTTGCCTATTTTTATATATTCCTTGTCTTCCTTTATCTCTAGCCATATTGGAAGATGATCAGAAAATCCTGTTTTAACTACCTCTCCTTCTTTTACAATTAAGTTTTCTGATACTATAAAATAATCTATTTCAGTTCTATGCATACCTCTTTTGTAAGTCCATGAATTTTTGTCTCAAAATTTTAAGTTACCACATCTTATAACTTCTAATATTTTCTTATATCATTTCCTTTCTTTTTACAATTGCCTCTTAAATCACAATGAAAGTCTCCATTATTACATTATTTATATTTATCACTGCATAGTGTAAAATCTGATGAAATAAGCAATCATATATTCATACTTACATATACACACACCATACATTCTTCTTAATCCATTTCCTTTGTTTTTTGTACTTATCCCTTTAAGTTTTCTATTTCTTTCACCCTGTTACCAATAAAATTATTTTTCTTTTACTACCTCCTAATTTATATCTTCATCACTTATTTCAAAACATTCTTCTATGTCCTCTTTATTATTTTTTCTCAAATATTTTTTTCTAATATTTCCACTTCAATTTTTTTGTTTGTTCATTTTCTTCTCTTTCTTTTTCCCCTTGCTCTTATTTGCATTTTTTTCAATCCATCCATAAATGTCCAATTTTGTTACATTTATAACATTTCAATTCACATTTTTCACATCATGTCCCATTTCCCCACAAATATAACACTTAATTTTATCATACTTACTTATCAAATATCCTTTTCCACAAAAAACATGTTTTGGGTTGTCCCCAGTATTTTACAACATCCCCATGCTCCTCCACATTTACCATGCTTGGTATATGTATAATTTTTCTCCACCTGTTTTTAACACAATATTACAACCCCATCCACCAATCCATAGACACCTTTTATCAGAAACTTTTGCAATGTCCAGTACTTCTTTACATTAAGTTTTCAAATGTCCTTTCAAAGTCTCTCTTTCCACCTCTGTTCGAAATTGTACATGAATTTTCATTTTTTGTTTCCATGTTAAATGCTTTTATCACAAAGATTTCATGAGTTACAGCCTTTTTTTTCAAATTCTCCACAAAAATTTCCATTGAAAAAAAAACAGTCTCAAAAATGTCACAAAATATTTCTTTGTCAATAAGAATACATTTTCTTTCCTCATGTACTTTTACACCCCCCCCAAAAAAAAATATTTCCTATGTTTCATACCTGTCCATTTCTTTTTCTTCTTTACTTTGAATCCTTACCACATACTTCCATTTTTCATTTTGTTCTGCCTTCTTTTTTGCTACTCCCCTTTTGCTTTCTTTTACTTTCTCTGCATGTGTTTTCTTTTCCACCTCAGCACTATTCTTCAGGATGGTCTCTGCATCCTCCTTTTGTATTTTCTCTATAATGTTCCTCAGGAAATGTCTCCTTCATTTTCTGACTCACTCTGCATCATCATTCCTTTATGTAAATCATTCCACAGCACTCCCGATTGGAGGGTTGTAATTATACATTCAGTCATACTCCGACTCATCTCCATCAAACAGATATCTTTGAAACATCTCCTTAGAATCCTGCGTACATTCCCTGGTCTCGATATTTGCTTCCTCTTCTATTTCTCTCACCACTTCATTATCTCCTTCTCTCACCATCTGTCTTACTGTTTCTCTAGGCCACCTCTGTGCCTGGAATGGAAACAGGAAATGCTCCTGCAAAATGGGTCCCACTCTCAACAACGATAAGTAGGAGAAGTTTCCTAATGTCCTGGCCAAATTTCCCTTAGTACAAATACCATCTTGAGACTCTCCTGAAAGGAGGCTAATAGCCTAGTGTGACTAACCTGGTAAACAAATGGATGGATTAAATAAATAAATACTGTATAATCGTGATTTAAAATCCCCCTTCTTCTACAACACTTTTCCCTTTGACAACCTATCTATATAATTCTTGTTACTTCTTTCATAGGTACTAAACTAGGCTAATGACCACTGGGGCATTTATAAGCTTAGCCAAGCATCCTAAATCTATCCCACAAGTTTATGTGCCTTAGAGGTTTTTTAACAGGTATATGTAAGCTAGGGCAAGAATTACTAGCTGCATCTATCTATAACAGACATAGATGTACTTCCAATTTACCATCAATTGGTCCAGGTTTCTCTTGAATAGGGTTAGGGAAGAGCTCTGCTTCACATGGATGGGAAGGATGTTCCAGAGACAGGGAATTCTCTGAGACATACTTTTCCATCCAACATGTCCAGTTTATGTCACAAGCAAAGTTTAAATCCCAAGATCGAGTGAAACTGACACTATTTGTTTTGTGGACATGTAAACAGTCAAGAGAGAGATCTGGAGTTGTATCCTATGCCAGGTATAGATTACTTCTCAACAGTCTGTGGGGAAACTAAGTAGAGAGATAGGGTCATTAGGTGATCTGCATAGGATGCACTTTTTAAGCACTGTATTCTTTTAGTGAGGAACGTCTGTGGATGTTCCATTTGTTGCATTTGCCTTGCTAGGTACATAGTGAAGGAGGGTTGTATTCAATGATGGGCCTGATGAGGACTACAGTGGAACGATGACTTCTTTGGACCTAAATGCCATAGACTTGCTTACAGGTTGATCAACACAGAAACATTTCCTTATGTGTTGTTCAAAAGCCAGGTTATTATCTACATACATATCCAAAATCCCTGTCTACTGGTTCTTCTCTTAGGGGTTTGTTTTCAATGAGGTAATTTCCTAGGGTGTCTGGCTTCCCAAGGAGTACTGATATGCATGTTTTGGCACTGAGTTTTAAGCTTTGGCACTAGCCATTTGTCTATGTTAGTCTTTCCTATAGGACATTAGTGTCTTAGAGGGATTCTATGACTGATCCCAGTTTGCAACCATCTGCAAACTTGGTCTGCCAAAAGCCCTTGACACTGGTCTTGACTACCGAGAAGTAGATGCCAGAAAGGAGCAGATGTAGCAGAAAACCCTGGACTCTATTAGTGACTGGCCTCTTTGTGGAGGTGGTTGCACTTTTCCCAACTTCCTGGGTCCTATCTGAGAGCCAGCAGGCTGTCCAGCACATAACACAGGGGTTTTATGCCTATATTCATGAGTTTGTTTACAATGCCAGAGTGGAGTATTGTATCAAATGCCTTAGCCAGGTCAAAGTAGGCAGTATGCACAGTCATGCCCTCATCCATTGCCATTGGTGACATTCTCAAAGAAGTCCACAAGGTTGAGTAGGCATGATTTGCCCTTGACAAAACCAAACTAGGTTGGTTCCACTGTTTGAGGGTTTTCTTTGTCCTTATTAATCATTTCCATAATAAATATTTCCATGTGTTTGCGTATGACAGAAGTCAGACTTGGGGTCTCCAGTTCTCATGGTCTGCTGATGGCCTGCTCTTGTGTAGATGGAGGACTTCTGCAGTTCTCCATTTACATGGCACAGAGTCTGTCTGGAGGATATGGTTAAATAGTGACTCTAGTGGTCCCAATAGGTCTTGTTTCAGGCAGTTAAGAAAGTAACCCAGGATATTATTGAGACCCACTGAAGAAGTATTTTTGGCTTTATAGTGTGCACCTGGGAACTGCTCGCTAGTGAAAGCTGGGGAGATATTGTTTGATGATATTTCCTGGGTGGAAGCCATGGGAGAAAGGGGGATAAAACTGGAGCTGAATTTGTTGGCCAGCAGATTTACTATATTTTCTGTCTGTGTAGGAAACTCCATTTACAATAAGCTCTGTACACTGCACTGTGGTGACTTTGAGGTTTCAGACACAGCTAAACAAAGCTTTGTGGTTGTCCTTTGCCCTATCTTTACCTCAACTTTGACTTCATTAGGCTTAATTTACCCTCTAAGTTGCTTGTTTAGATTGATGGGAGTGTTATCATCATACTGGGCATAGAACTTCCTAATCTTGGCCATGATTTTATTCTTTTGTTGTATAATCTGTATATGTTTGGATTCTACTAGGGTGGTTTATTTTTTTTAGTTAGTTTTGGTCTTATTTCTGGTAGGTGCAGCTGTTTCTATGCATTTATTGACATGATTACACTGGGTTTCTTGCTCTATTATTTTTTTCCCAGATGTGGAAAAAAGCTTGTATGGTCTCACTTAACTGATCTCTACCCTTAAGAAAAAGTACACTGGCTACCCTTAAATGAATGTACTAAATTGTGTACTATTACATTTAATATTAAAGTCCTAAATCTGCAAGGGATGCAATTACTTGCAAAAGTATTCCTGTCTTTCAATATCAAACTTTATTCTCAGTGCACTGCTTGCCATCTCCTCTTGAAATACCACTCACAATCTTTCTTATACAAATGCCTAAGTGCACATTCTTTAGTCATTTTCTGATTATCTGCCTGCCATCTCTGACTTCTGGCACTTGATTGAGAAAAAGGAACTGCAAATAGCTTTACAAAAGCAAAAAACATCTCTTTTCAAATAATGGAAAACTACATTTTTTCCTGCTTTCCACTTTCTAGCCTGTTTACTTGGGAAAACGTGTTATTTTGTTTGCAGCATAAATTATGAACATTAATCTATACTTTCAACTGTATAAAACAGGGGAAATTGTTATATTTTAATACACATATAATATGATCAGTACACTTTTACATCTTCGCCAACAGCACAGGATCGCAACATTATATTGCTTATATTCAGTCTTTATCTTGTTACAGTGTAACTGCAGTGGTGGTGCTGCGGTAGCATTGTCGCCTCACAGTAAGACATTGTCCTGTTCGATTCTCAGCTAGAGATCGTCTTCTGTGTGGAGACATGCGTGAATGGGCATACCTTCGTTGAAGGTTGTGCGTCAGGGCCGGCAACTCGGCACGTAAAAATCTACTGCCAATCATTAGCGGACCGGAGTTCCGCTGTGGCGACCCCTAACCGGGAAAAGCCGAAAGACACAACAACATCTTGTTGCAGTGTAACTCCTCGATATTTTAGAGTAAATAAGAAAGTGCTTTCTGAATTTAATATTACAATATAAAAGGTAGTCAAAGGTGAGACACCCCATCTCACATTTAAAATACTTCTGCATACTATACAGAACTACTTTATAATACAACATGCAGTCTACTTCAAGACATTTTACAATGTTTATACATGTTTTACTGAGAACAAAACCTTTTTCTACTAATTACAGTTAAATCTTCAATCCTTTACGTGTCCTTCTAAATGTTAACAGAATAGGAATTATGCTTTAGCATTCTCCCACCCATTTAAGCACAGTCAACAAATGTCTAGCCTTTTCTCAGCCACTTTTTCTTGCAGAGGCACAGTGCTCATACCCAAACCTCATCTTATGGAAGTCCTCCATTTATTTCTTACTTCTCCACTACTGCCGGTCTTTTTCCTCATCATCTCAACCACCAAACCGGTCTCCTGTTCAAGTCCAAGGTAGTCTCGATTTTACTCAGCTTCTGGGCTTTTTCCTTTCACTAAATCAATTTTCTTTAGAACAATGGAAAAGGTTTAGCTACTTTCTCTATATCAGCTTGATAATTATTAGAAGAATGAGAAGCATGGTCCCCTATGGCTTGTTGTCTCTCTCTTTGCTGGGGAAACTTGTTTACTTCTTGAAATGAAGAAAAGGCTGGCTGAGTAAGAGACTTCTCAAGAAGAGATGTTTCAAAAATGGTAGAATTAGAAGACAAAGCATGTAGGGAAATCTAAAATTTTCTGCTGTACCAGAGAAACTAGAAGGAACACACTGTATTCATTTTATGAAGGCACAAATAAGCAACCAGACTGGTATCCCACACCAGAAACTGTTAATTTGAAAGGCAGACTGTGTGTATGCTCCAAATCTGGCCATAAGAAAGCAGCAAAGCCCTGTATTAGTAAAGAAGCAAACATATTAACAGAGAGAGTTGATCATAACAAAACTGTGTCAAAAGGGCAAAGTATTAAAAAGCTGGAGACAGCAGTGTGCTTGTGGAAAATTAAATTATTATTCACTGTACACCAGGCAGAAGATAAACAAATTTATTGCAGTAGTCAGGGAATGTTGAGAGGCATGTATAAGATTTGAGCTGCTGTATCCAACTGAATTTAGAATATTTTTTCCCGGAGGATCAAAGTAATTTTTGATGCAAAACAGACTAAGGAGGAAATTCAAAAGTTTGTCCAACAAAAGACTAGCCATCAAGCAGAAGAGGACTCTGCTTCTTGTTTTTCTGATAATAAAGTACATGTGGAAACTTTGCCAGTGGAACCTTTTCCACTATTCCATGGGAGAATGCTTCAGAGAGAGAGAAAACCATAGCAGTTGACCAGAAGAACTGGAAGTACGTTGAAACTGAACTGGAATCTGAAGTTGGGAGATGGAGATGATCAGGAAGAAGATCAGCAACGTGGAGATTAGTGAATAAATGTGAGACTGTAAAGCATCTACCGCATTTGTAAAATACGGCTGTATAGGAAAAGATGAAAAGGGTGACTGTTAAACTTGTGGGGAACTGAAAAGCATTTGCCTCACTTCATGTCACTAATGTCTGGAAGGACACGATGGGAGAGGAAGGAGGAGGAAAAAAGTAACTGCATGTAAAACAACTTGTGTTCATAACAGTATTTCTATGAAACATTTCACAATATAAATTCCATGCATTAAAGTATTTTTAGTTGTTTTTGTATGTGATAAAGTTACTAAGGTAAACAGATGCCTTTTTTCACTTATTCTTTCTCTTCCTCTCATTATTTCTACTTTTTGGTATTAAGAAATATAGGTGTTACAGTAAAAAGAGAGAAAAAAAGCTAGACAAAAGCATGTTCAGCTTAAAGGTCTGTAATCCTGGGTTGTTGAGGTGGGGAATGGGGTGCAAAATGCACAGATCATAATATATGCAGAGCTATGCTTTCTCTTACTTTTATATAGGTGAATGTCTGGATTATGACCCATGGCTTAATCAAATAACAAATTTTAAGTGGAAACAAGTAAATAAGAGAACACTGAATAAAATGAAAAGTTTTCTTTTAGCACAAATGTTTCAGCTTGTCTTTCAGGCTGCAGCAAATGACTAAATTTTTTCTCTTACATTTCCAAGCTGATAACAGGGCACTCAATTTCAACAAAACAAGCTGGAGCTCCCAAACACTGAATGAATTCAGTTTAATAAATAAAACACTTCACTGCACAGCAAAGCCTTCAGCCTTCGGGTGCAATATCCTCCTTCAATGCTTATACTTGAAGGAACTCTCACAGCTTTTTAAAAATAGCCACATGATCACATCAACTAATGAATAACCATGGTTCGTTGTGATCATGTAATGTGTTCTGGGCTTTTTTTGCTTGAAGTTTTATTAAAATAAAAATTATTTTAAAATGTGACATAGGTTCCAATCATCATCTTCTTTCGGCTGTTCCCATTAGGGGTCACCACAGCGGATCATCTGTTTCCATTTCTTCCTGTCCTCTGCATCTTGCTCTGTCATAACAACCACCTGCATGTCCTCTCTCACTACATCTATAAACCTTATCTTAGGCCTTCCTCTTTTCCTTTTACCTGGTAGCTTCATACTTAGCATCTTTTTCCCCAATATACTCAGCATCCCTCCTCAGCATGTCCAAACCAACGTAATCTTGCCTCTCTGGCTTTGTCTCCAAACCTTCCAACCTGGGCTGACCCTCTAATATACTTATTCCTAATCCAGTCCACCCTTGTCACACCCAGTGCAAATCTTAACATCTTTAACTCTGCCACATCCAGCTCAAACTTTTGCCTTTTTGTCAATGCCACTGTCTCCAACCCATATAACATAGCTGGTCTCACTACCCTCTTGTAGACCTTCCCTTTCACTCTTACTGGTACTTGTCTGTCACAAATCATGCCTGACACTCTTCTCCACCCACTCCATCCTGCCTGTACTCTCTTCTTCACCTCTCTTCTACACTCACCGTTACTCTGAACTATTGATCCCATGTATTTAAACTCATCCACCTTCGCCACCTCTACTCCTTGCAGCCTCACCATTCCTCTACCCTCCCTCTCATTCACATACATATATTCTATCTTAGTCCTGCTGACCTTCATTCCTCTCCTCTCTAGAGCATATCTCCATCTCTCCAGGGTCTCCTCCACCTGTTCCCTACTCTCACTACAGATCACAATGTCATCTGCAAACATCATAGTCCACGGGGACTCCTGTCTGATCTCGTCTGTCAACTTGTTCATCACCACTGCAAATAAGAAAGGGCTCAGAGCTGATTCTTGATGTAACCCCACCTCCACCTTAAACGCATTTGCCACTCCCACTGCAGACCTCACCGCTGTCACACTACCCTCGTACATATCCTGTACCACTCTTACATACTTCTCTGACACTCCTGACTTCCTCATACAATACCACAACTCCTCTCTAGGCACTCTGTTATATACTTTCTCTAAGTCTACAAAAACACAATACAACTCCTTCTGACCTTCTCTGTACTTCTCCAACACTCTCAGAGCAAACATCGCATCTGTAGTGCTCTTTCCCAGCATGAAACCATACTGCTGATCACTAATCATCACGTCCCAATGCAGATGATTAAAAAATGTATAAAGGATTACCCTGTCAAACATCAGTGGCTTTATGTGCCACAAGAGCTGGAAAAAGACATTTAAGAAAGCCGCCATATACAATAGGTGGGAATAATGATTTCTTACCATAATGGTAAGTCTTCCTATATTATCTTGGAATGTGAATGGTTTCACAGGTATAGACAAAAAGGAAAGAATATTTAATTATATTAAGAAATGCAGAGTTCAAACAGCAATTCTACAGGAGACATGTTTAGAAAGAACTGAGCATGTGAATTCAATAAAGAAAAAATTTCAAGATGAATATTTAGAAGAATATCATGGACAAAGGAAAAGAGAAATACTTCAATTAATTGCTAGATGAGCTCCAAAAGTGATACTGAAGGAATAAAAATATAATAATGGCAGATTTGTGGAGGTAAGGGGCTACTGGCAAGGGATGTGGATTATGCTGGCATGTATTTATATTCCACCTAAAACTGGTATTATGCAGCTTAAAAAATTGGGGGGGGTAACCATCCTTCAGCAGGTAAATATTACTTTCAGGTGGGAACTACAATTTGACTTGGAACAATGAGGATGTATGTGGTGGGAGCAAAAGGGAAAATATAACAAAACAGTGTAGATTTCTGAAGAAATTTATGAAGATACTTGGTATGAAAGACATGAACTCAGAAGTAGGAACTTGTAGAGAATTTACATATTATTCCCCAAGGTACAATAACTGGGCTAGCCTAGACAGAAATTATATTTCACAGGAGCATGTGCATTTAATTGAGAACGTTTATACTTATGCAATAACTATTTCAGATCATACACCAATAATTAGTAAGATAAAAATGTACGGTTAACAAAGTTAAGATGAGGCAGTGGTGCTTCCCGGCCTATCTGTTAAAAAGAGAAGAACTGAAGGAATGGGTAGTGGGAGTTATTAAGGAAAATAGAATGTACTCCAGAAGTTATAGCTAGTGAGTGGAATAAAACTGAAAGTCGATTTTAAAACAGGGTAGAAGTAAAACACAGAGACCTGGTTAAGAAGTGCATGAATTATTTAGAGAAACTGACAGAGGTAAAAGTATAACAGAATAAGGGAAATTCTCACAAAGCAAGAAGAAGCACAATTGCAAACTGCTAAATTGAAAAAATGGGAGCATCTGGATAATGCAGGAGTTTAGTAAAACTGCTGCTAATTGTTAAGCAATTGTATTTTAATAACTCCAGACCACATAAACATTTGGCACAATGACTTAGGCAACAGAAAGAAGACAAAGGGTTGTTGCTAAACGTAGGGAGACTATAACAGGAAAATAACCAGAGCTCCTGTAGAGGTATTAGTTTTCACAAATTTTATGGACAATTTGTATAAAACAAAGATGTAGGGAAATCAAGGAAGGGCACAAATGGAAATATTTATGTAAGACTTAAATATACCAAGGTTAGAGGTAGATGAGGCTCAACAATTAACAGTTAAGACAGGAAGAGGTGAGATAAGAAAATAATGGTGTATAACCAATCTGCAGGAACATCTCCAGGAACAGATGATGTTCTGGTGGAAGTTTTGGAAGCTAGGAAAGAAGAAAGTGATAAACATCTGGAGGTTTTAACAGCATTTTAAAAGGAGAGGCGGCATTGACATCTTGGAAAAAAGCTGTGGTGGCAGTAGCTCCTAAAAACAATAATGATCCATCAGACCCAGCTTCATATAGGTCCATTTCAATTTTAAGCCATGATTATAAAGTGTTTATGTTTAAAATGGCTAAAAGAATGGCAAAAGTGATGCCAAAATTGATAACTATGGATCAATGTGTTTTTTTTTTGGGGGGGGGCAAACATTTCCAGAGGGAAGCAGAATGTAAGAAAATACCACTGTTAATGGTGGGCTGTGATGCAGAGAAAGTGTTTGACAGAGAAAATTGGGATTTTATGAATAGGGCAATGGAAGAATTTGTATTTCCTGATACAATAATAAGGTTAATTAGAAGGATATATGATGGACTGGAGGCAAAACTCAAAGTGGGAGGGCTCCTCTCTGATAAGTTGCGTCTGACGAGAGGAACCAGGCAGGGATATCCTATTTCACTTTTATTTAGAAACATTGGCAAAGAAAATAAAAGACTTAGAAATTCAAAGATATAATTGCTATGATGTTCAAGAAAAGTTGGCTTTATTTTCAGATGATATTATTTTGTGCCTGAAGGAACCAGAAATGCACATTTCAGCAATGTGGAATATTCTCGGACAGTTCTGAGTTTTTTCAGGACATAAAAATTAAAGAAGTTAAAACAGAGGCTATAACTATAAACTATGTACCCATATACAAATTGGTTCAGCAATACCCATATTTATGGGATCATGATAAAATGATGAATTTAGGAATATGGATTAAAAAGGATTCTGAAATGACAGTTAAGGATATGTAGGAAGAAACTAAACAAAATATAAAACAAAAACCCTGAAACTAGAAGCTCTTGCCTATAGATATGGATAGCAAGATAAAAACAGTACAATGTTTTTAGTCCCATTAGTATTCAAGGTCAGATGTATTTTTATCAACCAGAGGAGAAGCTGTGGAGAGTAATTAATGAAGAGTTGAAGGATTTCATCTGGGAGGGGAAGAGGGAAAAAGTCAAGTGGGACTCTCAACAGAACAAGTAGGTTTAGTATTACCTGATTTGAAGGGATATTTTAGAGGTCCACAGTTAAAGCTCTTATACATAACACAAGCAGAAAGCTAAAATTCAAAGTGGAACAAGATGATGATGATGATGAAGCAGCGGGATAATTAAAGGAAGGAAGGAAGGAAAAAGTGGGGTTTTGGATGCAGAGCCATAAAGACAACAACAGTCATGCAGAATATTATATTCATAAAGCAGCAGAAAGTATAGAACTAAAGTCAACGTGGGAATGGGGAAAGGATATTCTACTAATAAGGATGACTGCAACTAGGGGTACACAGAATATACAAGATGGGGCTAGAATTTACTGGAGGAAGTTGACAAAGGAAACGAGGTACTGGAAGTAAATAATTAGAGAGGGAATGGTAATAGAATGGAAAGAGGACAGGAAGACATTTGGATTGCAGAATAGTGACTGCCTTCCCTAACAGGGATTGATACCTGAGAAAGGGACTGGGGAATCCTAAATGAAAAACCTATGCTGGCTGAGTTTTTAAATGAATATAGAATAGAAGCCACTGCTAAAAAGAGGAGAATTAGTATGGCATATAAAATATTGCATGATAACTATAGGAATCAATCAGAGAAGGTCAGAAAATATTGGTAAGAGAGATTAAATAAGTAATTCACAAAGAAACAATGGGAGAACATAGGCATGTCTCCCAAATATGCAACAAAGTCTAGAATATTTGGGATTTTTACCTAAAGTATTTGCACATATACTTTTATACTCCAAGCAAACTCCAAAGAATTTTTCTTCAGGTAGATGGCAAATGTTGGAAGTATAATGGGGAAGAGAGAGGTACCTGGGAGCATATATTCCCAGACTGTAATGAGTTGGCAGACTTTAAAAATTCCCTGTGGAGTACTCTGTCAGGAATACTGGGCAAGCAAATCAGTGCAACTAAGTAATTTTTTTTTCCTGAGCTGAGATATAGCATATGAATTGCCTAGACATTGTCAACGACGCCTTGTTAAGTTTAATTTTGGTAGCTACCAAAAAACAAATGGAAATCAAAGTATAAACCAACTGTACCTGAAGTAGTGAATATTGTAACAGAGATAAAATAAGAGGAAGTGGGATCTTTAATAAAGGATAGGAGTAAATTACATAGAAAAAATGGAAATTGTGGGAACAATACATGCAGAAAAACATTTTGGTTGAGGATTGATGTTTAAGGCTGGAATTGAACAAGTTATGTAATGCTGCTTCAATTATATGCTATAGATCAATATATGTTATGTTCAATGTATGCAAATGAGAACTTGATTATATTGTTTTACTACTTTTATACTAATGCAAGTTTGCCTGTGTCATGTGATAATTCAATAAAGCTGCTTAAAAACATTTGCAACTTATTTGTGTATTTATAGAAATACTCACTCAACAGATAGTTTAGTAAAGTTTTATCAGCACTATCCACTGCCTTTACAAACTGCTCATTTGGGTCCTTTCAACAGAGAATAATTTTATTTTGATTTTGAATGCTTTTTTATGGCTACTTTATTTCTCATTGTAGCAGGTGTTTTGTTCTTTGAAGCTTGCCGAGCCTTAATAAATGCTTTCTTCGATTGTTGAGTCATATGACTTTTAACATTCTTCCTCAGAGACAAATTAATAAACTGCTTCCAAAGTATAGACAATTAATTCTACGCTACTGTCATGATTTGTAACACGTTTTTATTCAGTGGTAGGCAATATTGTAGCTTTACTATTTTGATTAAAAGAGTGATTAGCAACAGAGCCGATCCACCTGTTATTGGTAACCATTGAAATGTCTAAAAAATCACAGGGCTATGCTCTAGTGTCTACAAGAAAGGTAAACCTATAGATTTTGTTTATCCTAGTCTATGTGTTTTTGCTGAAGTGCAGTGGAATTATGGGAAGGCAGTATTCTATTTTTGGGAATTAGGATGTTTATAGCTAAGCTTACTTCCAGAGCTTGGAGGTGTGGCAATCTGTAACAGCTTTAGTTGTGACAAATATTTTAACATTACTATGACAGTAAAATGACTTAAACAGAGCTGGCCAAAAGTATTTCTAAAGGTTTTGCGTTAGGGGTGTTATTTTTTTTGGTCATATATCTTAAGGGGGAAAGGATTAGCTTTTGTGAAGTGGCACAAAGCATTATTCTGAATTTCTCATACTCATAAATAGTCTGCCTTTATAGGTTCAATTACACAATTTGCTGGTTAGTTTGTATTTTATGTTACAGTTTGGTCAAATTTAGGTCCGAGTTTAATACTGTAAAATTATCAGCATTACAGATTTTACACTTAAAGAGGTCGGCTCTAGTGTTATATCATTAACGACGACAGAATATTGGTGGTCCTAACACTTAACCTTGTGGAGCTCTGTTGTTGCAGGCACCAATTTTGGATAATGCGACACCTGCTTAGACTTGGAATGTTCTTTCTTTTAAATAATGAAGCATCCATTTGATCATGTGTGAGCTAAAGTTTAGCCTTCCCAGTTTGTAAAGGAGAAGGTCAACAGTTTCAAATAAATGTTCCATGTCTAAAAAGATCGAAGGCATCATTCATACCACTGTGCATAATGTTAGTTATGAAGTATAGTATGGTTAACATATTGCAATCATTTCTGAAGCTATTTGTGCATCATCTGTTGGTAATGGTTGTTTATGACATTCAGAGGATTCAGCTTTAATACGGATCTAATAATGCCTCTGACAGAAGTGGTTTGTGATTGTTGAGGTAGTGATGTAATTATTGCATATTCTACTAGGTTGGCAGCCATGTCAGTAATGACAGATAGGTTAGAGATGAATGTTAGTGATTTATGAATTAGTTTTGCAGCTAATCAGAAGAATGCTGGGTGGATTTTGCCGCAAGATGCTCATGAATTATAGCCTACTACTTCTGGGATTCTCCACCTTGTTTTTTGCACTATTTCCTTAAAGCAGAATATTGGACAAACATCACATAAGACATGTGCTTCTACTATTGAGGTCAGGAGAGGAATCATGTAATTTTTGACCCAGCTTTGTTAAATAATGTAATGAAATGATTACATAGTTCCTCTATTCTGAGGAGAAAATGGGTTTTAATGTTATGGAGCTGATTGTCATTTTAAAGGTAATATAACAAATCAAGTTCTTGGCAGTTTTCTAAAATTTCCCTTGACATGCTGCTATAGAAAATTACTTTTGTCATCTGTGGCTTTGGCAGAGATGGTAATGATTCTACATTGTTTTCTGACTGCCAGGTATGTTTGGTGTACGTCATTACTGAGGTGGTCTTTTTTCCAGATCTTTCATGCTTGGTTTCTTTACTTAAATAACAATATTATTTCTCTGGTTAGACATGGATATTGATGTCTTCTAAGAAGCCTGATAACTTGACAGAAAAGAAGGTCTTGCATACTGGAGATCTGCTTTAAAAATATGTGAGGGGTTGGTTAGGACCCGTTTCTGTTTACTAGTGTCCAGTTAATGCTACTGAGCAAGTTGTGAAAGTCAGATTGTAAAAAGAGCCATGCCAGAAGAAAAACAATCAGTTTGGGAGGGATTACAACAGTTGGGAAAGTCCTTTGGGACACTAGAGGAAAATAGCCAGTTAGGGAACAGGAAAGGATTGTAATATTAGAACAACAGTTTTGATTTTAGTTACATTTAGATCAAGAAAGACATTATTAACTATAAAGGGATTTGGTCTAGTAGCATGGATTGCTAACTGCTGTAATCTAGTAATAGGTAGAAGGCAATCTAGTTGTAAGGCTACTGGCCCAATGGTATTTGTATTACAGTTTCAGAGTGTTACAATATTTTGCTTGATGCTGTCTGGGTACATGCTTATCATTAGTTTATCTAGTGTTGTGATGCAAGGGTGATAGTATGCATGCTATGCCTATGTATATACTGATGGGATTGCCTTGGGTTATTTCTCCCATAATGCAGCAAAGGGCATTATTGTTTATGTTTGAATTGTAGATTTGTTTTATATGTGGCTTACTATCATTTTTAACAAGTAGTAATCCCTTTCAACCTGTTTTAGTTCATCTTTTGTCATTAGTCATAATATACTATTGTCTTATATAAGATAAAGGGCAATGATGATTTTTTTATTCAAGTTTCTAGTATGGCTAGTATGTGGGGGTTGATCATGGAGTAGCAATGAGTCTGATAGGACCCATTTGTTACTGACACTAGTAATACCAATCAGATCTGCTTTTAAAATGACTTATTTTATCCTATCACACACACTTCCAACATTTGCCATCTACCTGAGAAAAAATTCTTTGAAGTCTTGTGGTATAAATACCTAAGCAAACACTTCCAAGCAAAAATCCTTAACCAACCGTCTTGATTGCTGCATACTTGGGAGCCATACATATGTCCTCCCATTGTTCCATAGAATACTTTCTTTTCCAGTCTCTCTTCCAGATCTTTTCTAATCTCCTCTAATTGAAATATATAGCTGTCATGCAGCATTTCTACTAACTATCCCCCTTTTCACAGCAGCTTCCAATACAGTGGTTCCTTTGCCACTTTTCTCCAGTAAATTCCAGCCCCTTCTTGCCTATTTTCTGCATCCCTGCTTGCAGTCATCCCCATTGGCAACATTTCCTTACTCCATTCTTATGTTGGCTTAATTCTTAGGATACTTTCTGCAAGATTATGAGTATAATATTCAGTATGGTTGCAATTATTCTCAAGGATCTGCATCCAAAATCCCCCTCTCTCCTTATTTCTTTAATCCCCCTACTTCATCATTACCGCTATCTGCTTTGGATTATAACGTTCTGCTTGTGTTATGTATATAATCCTTAACCTGTAACTCTAAAATATCCCTTCAAAGCAGGTAATCCTATAGAATAGTGAGTCAGAAATATTGGGGCACCAAACAGCTGTAACTAGTGAGTTGGGACAGAGGATCTGACTAGACATAGTAAGGCCTTATTAAGATTAATTCTTCTACAAATTAGAAAAGAAAATGGAAAGTAAAATCTAAACCAACTGCATTTCAGGTACTGAATATTGTAAAAGAGAAAAAAGAACTGGAAAAGGGAAGGAGCAAATTTCATAGAAATAAATGTAATTTGTGAGAACAATGCATGCAAAATAATGTTTAAGAGGAGAATTGAGGTTTAAGGGAAGGCAGGAACTGAACAAGTTATGTGATGTTAGACTAAATAAGTTGTAAAGAAAGAAAACATATGTAATGTATAACATATATAAATGAAAACATGTTGATATGGCTTGTTTTCTTCTATTATTGTACGTGTGCCTATGTCTTGACTGATAATTTAATAAAGATGTTAAAACAGCAGCTGTTTAAAGTTTGCGTAGCTCTGTATGAGGAGTATTTGTTAGCGGTACTGTTTGGCAATAATATATGTCAGCTTGCTGAGATGTTTATCTGCCTTCTGAAAGGCTTAATTTTAAAGTTGTAGATAGGGTGGTTATTTTGTAAGGTTGCCTTAAGTTGTACTTTGTCTATGAAGAGAAAGTCAGGCAGATGTATTACTGATGGATGTATTAGGGAGGAATTTAGTATGGATGCAATAAGTGCATATAGTTGGAGAAGAAATGTACTCTGTTCCACTTCCTTATTGATGCATAGCATTTATATTACGTCATCGAAATGTTATTGCATTGAAGCAATAAATGTTGAACACAATTGATCAATGCAGTAAAATATTGAACAAGGATAAAAAAAGAAAAAAACAACAAAAATAAATAAATAAAGGGCATAGGCAGGGGGGGGGTAAGCCCCTCTGCACCCCCACCCCCGCTATTTAAATATACCAACTCTGAGACCGCACTACATTTAGGTAAATGGAAATCTCCCCCTACGGAGATTTCCATTTACCTGGCCGATATTCTTCGCTTTCGATATTGTGCCAACAATATCAGATTCAATATTGTTAGCTTGCAACAATATAATATAGACCCGATGCATACTGGTGTGAGATGGTTAAGTATGAGTGACTAGTAATAAGAATAGAAGTAGGATTGGTAATGGAAGTACTTTTGTTAGCTCTTTTAAAAGCTTTTTACTACGTTTTATATTGGTATATTAGTAATGGGAATAGTGACAAACCAAAACGTGCAACTTGGGTGAAGAAGCAAAGTACAACAATATAATCAGATGAAGTGACATAGTTTTACTGTCAATTGGCTGAGTAGACTGGTGCTGGCCATGGGGGAGTACACAGCTGTATATAACATTAAGGATATGGTGTGTGGTAATGGAATATCCAAAAAAGCAATCTACAGAGCTTTTCTGCTGTTTCATTTCCTGATTACTCAAAGTATGTTTTCCTCACTGCAGTAAAACACAACAATAATGTTTGAGAGGATACATAGCTCAATTTTTATACAGTGCACTGCCTTTTTGTTTAATTGTCAGTCAGTGTTTTAGTTTTATAGTTCAGGCCTGATTTGCAAGGTTAAGAAAATACCATTGGTATTAAACTACTGTGGATTATGGGAGAACAGTAAATGGAACAACGTTCTTCCTCAGAGACAAATTAATAAACTGCTTCCAAAGTATAGAAAATTTTATAAAAATGTCATGACAGACTTTAATAATTTGGCAGAACAGTTCTCTGCTTACTTAAAGATAGATGAGGTGCTTGAGATAACAATATCAGTTTAATACAGTTAGCTTTGTCCCAGACAACGGCTTCCCAATTCTTGTTGTAATTCAGTTATGGGGCAAGGGTGAGCATGTTCAATATATTAAAATTAGTAGACAAAGATGTATACTATACAGTTGCTAGGCAACGTGACACACAAAGGTATTTAATGCAGTGTAGAATTAATATGTTATCACTACTGCAAGTTAGCCAGTCTACATCACTTTTTTATTTTTTTGCTTTTTCTTCCCTGCAGCTGACGATCAGTGCATTTCATTGCCTCTCCTTGTTTTCCAGGTTTACCTAGCCCTCCTATCTCCCCCTTACCTTAATCTGATAAGGGTTGGGACCAGAGAAGATATCAAAGTGTCCTGGTTCCTCATCATACTGCTGCTAGGAGTACTCTTATCTTAGTTTTTATTCCCCAACACTGCATTTGCCACAGTAACATCCCATGAGTGAGGTGTGCAATGGGTTAATTGAGCTGAACCACCCTTCACTTCTAGAAAGGGATGACTTTGGCAAGCCACCCCACAGACTTTCGGGAAGTAATTTGCAGTTGCTTCTTCAACTTCCACCAGAGAATATGAACTGCAGTGTATGCCCTATTCATGCCCGCTCCCATCTCTTATCCAGGATGGACACATCCATCCTTCCTTCTCAGTTCCTCAGATGGAAATTTGAGCTTGGGTGACCTGGGTAGCAGTCGTTGCTTTATCCTGCTTTGTTACAGTATTGGCTATAGTCCATGTGATGTGATTGTTAAACAGAAGGGCTAAACAGATACTTAACTAGTATTCTTCTCATGTAGAGATTAATCTATTCTACTAATATTTAGTGCAAGCCTAATGGCTGCACATTACCGACACCGGTCTATGTATTTTAAACATTTACATAAAGGTCTAGCAGTGCATCAAGTAAATTAAATGTCCTGTTATTCCACACAACAAATGGAGCTGCATTTACAACTGTTTGGCTGTAACCCTACAGCTCTGGCCTTAGAATGATATTCTAAATTATTTAAGCTTTTATACAAAGACAGAATGGTGCTACATATAAACTGCATTCTTGTGCCTCAAACAGTTAAATCTATGGTTTGGCTCTATGTCTAATGCAAATTTACTTGTACAGTGGTGTGGCTATGATCATTTGCTATAAGTATGATTTGCATGCACTTTGAGAATCACATTTCGTCTTTCTTGCCTGGGTTATGACTTAAAATGGTATTTACACCAAACCACCTACCAGTTATAAAAAAAAAAAAAAAAAAAAAAAAGAATTTGCATTCATGCACAAACTGCATCCCCATTCTATTAATTTTTCAGATCTATATGAGAAAAAATTAAAGTTTAAATACTGACATACATCATCAAAACTCAGTAAGAAAATACTTCAGTGAGACCTAGAAAGCTCCTCATAAGAGGATTCTGTCTAGTTTTAAGATAAAGTCCATCATGACAGATAAAATCTTTAGTTTAGGATTCCACACGTACTATCTTTTGATCTTAGTTCACCCATTTACACAGGCACAGAAGGAAAACTGACAGTTTTATTAAATGTTTATAACCTTCAGTTTTCTGAAAGCACTAACATATTTTTATGACATGCGGAGAGCATGACTGCGTGGTGTAGAGTTTTCTGAATGTATTGCCAGACACCTCATATACACCCATGTTATGTTTCAATACTGTTCTACAGTCAAAGTTCATGTTCCTTTTCAGTGTGGGTGATCTCCAATCTTACAGAATTCATTTCACTAAAAGTGGCTTTTTAAATCTCCAGTATACTATAAAGCTTTAATTCAGAAATTCTTTCTTTTGTGAATTATTCTGTAGTACCATTTTAAGTTTGTGTACTTCTCACCTACAATGTGCTGTACCCACTACTGAGCATATTATACCAAGATGTCTAATGCTATGTACAAAATAGTTACTTGATAAACTCCACACCACAAGGTGAACAAATTCTCACACCAGGGTATAGCATAATTAGAAAGTACAGTTGTGTACACTTACCATAAATGTAGATGTTCGAGTGTATTCACTGTTGCAGTCATCACACTTGGGTTTTCCTGCCAGTCGGCCCAAATACCAGAGGCTTAGTATTTCTGCATCGGTTGCTGTCACTTCAGGACTGACGTCAGGTCGTCAGGGGTATAAAAACAGGCAGTTGATGCCATTACATCAGTTTTTCTTGCCCCAAATGTCAGGAGCCCCAAATTGGGAGCTAAGTTATGGTGGAAAAAAACCACCAGCAAAAAGTAAATAGCAACAGCCCTGTAAGGTGTAAGAGAAATAGAGAAAGAGAGAGAGAGAGAGACAAGGGGGCTGGCGGGTGGGAAACCAGGACTGCAACAGTGAATACACTTGAACATCTACATTTATGGTAAGGGTACACACAACTGTAGTATGTTCTTTGTGTTTCACTGTTGCAGCTATCACACTTGGGTTGATTCCCAAAGCTGAAGAATGGGTGGAGGCAGTCAAGAAGAGTAGGGGCTGGCTAGTATGCCCTACAGGACTGCAGTTGCAAAGCCCACCCTGGATTTGGAAAAAATAGGCAGGTGGTAATGCTTGGTAAAGGTATGAACAGAACTCCAAGTAGCAACTTCCAGAAGGTCCCTGGTAGGGACTCCTATGAGAAAGGCTGTAGAGGTTGAAGTTGCCCTACTGGAATGCGTTCTGACCCCCTGAGGGGGTGGTTTCCCATGGTGTTTGTAACGGAAATGGATAAAGTGTGCTATCCATTTGGAGATGTTTTGTTTTGATATGACCTTGCCCTCTGCCCCTGGTGCAAAGCTGGCTATTAACTGGTCATATTTCCTGAAGGGCTTAGTCCTATCAAGGTAGAATCTGGAGCTGTCTGTGCACATCTAAAGAGTGCATGATCCTTTCCCCCTTATTTTGAGGATTAGGGAAAAAGGTGGGCAAAATGGATAGATTGGCTGAGAGCCACACTGGACATCACTTTAGGCATAAAAGTAGGGTTAAGTCCTAAGGGAGACCCTGTCTGCATGAAAAATAATGAAGGGTTCCACAGCCATAAGTGCTTGTAGCTCAAACACTCTTCTAGCTGAAGTGATGGCCAGAAGCAAGGCTGTTTTCCAAGAGAGGAATTTTAACTCTGCTGACACTGCAGGCTCAAAGAGGGGGTAGCAAGAGCTTTTCCAATACAAAATTAAGGTCCCAAGCAGGGGTGGGGGCTCTTCTTGGTGGCCTTAAGTTGTTAGCCCCTCGCAGGAACTGATTGATGAGAGGGTGAGAGAAGAGAGGTGGCTCAGTGCTATAATGAGCGGAGATGGCAGAGGCATGGATCTTAATGGAAGAGTGAATCCAGGAACAATACATTTTCATTTTACATTTCCTATGCTTGTAAGCATAGGATTTCCTTGTACTGGGCCTTCTGGCCTCACAAATGACATCCAGTACCTGCTTGCTTAGGCTAGCCACTGGAGGAGAATTCAAGGAATAAGCCAGGCAAGGTTCAGGGTTTGCAATTGCAGATGCAAGATCTGTCCCTCCTGCTGAGTGAGGAGGGTTGGAATCTGGGGTAGGTGCCATGGGGGCACCGGTGACAGACTGCAAAATAATGGGTACCAGTGTTGGCGTGGCCAGTTTGGGGCAATCAGGATTGCCCTTGGTCTTTCCTGCCTTATCTTGAGTAGTACTCTTGTAAGAAGAGGCAGAGGGGGAAATGCATAGATTGAGTGGTTTTCCCACTGGAAGGATAGGACATCCACTTTCCAGGCCTTGCTGTGAGGTACTCTGATGCAGAATTTGCTGAGCTGGTGATTGTAGGAGGAGGCAAATAGGTCCACCTTCGGGGTGCCCCATTTCTGGGTCAGAAGGCTGAAGGTGTTGTGGTCTAATTGCCACTCATGTGGGTCTAGGAGATTCCTGCTTAAGTTGTCTGCCAGACAGTTTTGTTTGCCTGGCAGGAATTGAGCTTGCAGGTGAATATGCATAGCTGAGTCAGTGTTCCACAGAGTCATAGCTAGCCTGCAGAGTAGGTTCCCCCCTGCTTGCTGATGTACCACATCACTGTGGTGTTGTCGTTTTTTATTAGAAGGAGCCCCGGTGAGAGTAGGGATCTGAAATCTGTCAGAGCGTGTTGAACAGCTAGCATCTCTTTTTGGTTGATGTGCAGATGAATCTGGTTTGGGCTCCATTAGCCCTGAATGCACCTGCTGTCTAGATGTGCACCCCAGGCATAGTCTGATGTGTCTGTGGTTAGGGTCTGGGCGGCGTGGGGTTGTGTAAAGGGAAGTCTCTTGTTGTGGTTGCATGCTGCTGTCCACCAAAGGAACTCTGTCCTGACAGAAGGTATTATAGGTATGATAGTTTCCAGGTCCTGAGAATGTTGGCACCAAAGACTTTTTAAGTACCACTGAAGTTTCCTCATATGCAGTGTGGCATATGGAATTAGTAGAATGCAGAAGGCCATGAACCCTAGACCCTGCAGGATTTTCCTTGTGGACAGCTGGGTTCTGGTGGCCATTTGAGCGAAGTAGCCTGTCAGATAGGCTTGTTTTTCTGGAGTAAAGAATGCCATCTGGGATGCTGTGTCCAAGCTTGCTCCCAGGAATACAATTTTTTGACTGGGGACTAGTTTGGATTTCTTTAGTGTACCCCAGGGAGATTAGAAGATCCTTTACAAATGTCAGGTGCTGCAACAGCTTTTCCTGACTGTCTGCCTGAATCAGGCAAGCATCCAAGTAAGGGTATATTTTAATTTTTCTCCATCTGCAATAGGCAATGGTTGGAGCCAGACATTTTGTGAAAACTCTGGGAGCAGTAGGTAAGCCAAAAGGAAGTGCAGAGAACTGATAATGCATAGATCCTGCCCTGAAATGTAGATATTTCCTGCAGGAGTCCCTGATATGGATGTGCAGATACACTTCCTTTAGGTCTAGGGTGGCTAACCAGGCATCTTTGGACAGCATAGGGAGAAGCTGCTGTAGAGTGAGTATTCTGAATTTTGGTACCACCAGGAAGGTGTTTAGAATGGATAGATATAAGATTTGGTGCCAGGTATCCTCTTTTCTGGCTACCAGGAAAAGTCTGGAATAAAAACCTTGGCCTATCTGTTCTGCAGGAACAGGCTGAATTGCCCTTATGGACAGCAGGGACTGAACCTGGTTTTGTGCCTCTGCCCACTGGTTTGGAGGAAGGTCTGGGACCCCTTCTGGAGTTGGCAGTGTGTGGAAATAAAATCTGTACCTCTGGGATACTACGTTGAGGACCCATCGATCATTGGTGATGGAGGTCCAGTTTTTTGCATGGTGTGCAAGTTTTTCCTCCTAGGGGCACGAGCAATTGGGCAGAGGTGAGGAGTAGAGTTGAGAAGTCATTGTGAATTCTTTCCATAAGGGGGTGGCTTAGCACTCCCTGTTTTAGAAGTGGAGGTATTCCATTGCTTAGGTCTCTGCATACCCTGAGACTGTAATCTGGGTGGGGTCTGTTTCCCCTGGGGCTAGTTTGAGATGGCCTTGAGGGGGCTGCAAAGGACCAATGTTTCGAGGGGCAATGCCTACTGAATCTTAGAGGCTGCACTTGCAAAAAACCTTTGTCTGCATAGACTTAGCCTTTTCTTCCATCTTTTTTAAAACCTCTTCTGCTTTGGTGCTAAACAGATTGTCCTTGTTCAGAGGAGTGTCTAATAATTTTGATTTGACATGGTCTGGTAAGGTCTGCTCCTTAAGCCAGGTATGCCTTCTAAGTACAGAACCTGTGACTGCTGCCCTGCAAGATGCTTCTAGGGTGTCAAACCCACATTGCAGGGTATGCTTGCTGACTTGGCTTGCAGAATGCATAAGCTCCTGTAACTCTTTATTTTCTGCACAGTCAGGAAAGGTAGATAATTTTTGCTTGGTAAGTTCCATAGTATGTTGCTGGAATTTCAGCATGTGGAACTGACTATTCAATGCCCTAATGGCGAAAGTTGCAGAGGTGTGTACTTTTTTACCCCATCTGTCTAAGGCTCGGGAATCCCTGCCCGAAGGGGTGGGATTCTTAGCTGTAGTTGCTTTTACTCCTTTATATCCTTGGGAGATGACCTCTGGGTCAGCAGTAGGATTTTTGAAAATAAATTTGAGTGTGTCAGGGAATCTGTAGTACCTGTCTGGTTTCCTTGGAGCAGGGGGTAAAATATCAGGAGTAAGACTGGATTCCATAAAGACATCATCCACAACATCCACAACAGAAGGGATAGCTAAGGGTCTGTGCTGTGGTAAATCTAAAAATTCCCCAAGTCTCTTTTTGGACTGAGGATAATCCTGGCATTCCCAGTAGAAATGCTCTCTCAATGTATGTAGGGTTTACCAAAAGAAAAAGCCTCTGGAGGGGAGGCAGAAGCAATGGATTCCAGATAAGGGCATGTCTTCATATTCAGAAACCTCAAAATCGTCGGACTCTTGGTCAGATAAAGCTGCTGGGGACAAGTCTCTTCCTTTTAGCAGGGGAAGGCTGGCTTCCCCAAATCAGCATAATCAGGTCTTCTGACATTTTAAGCATCTAAGATTGTGGCAAGGAAGCAGGCGCTTGAGTTCGGGTTGTCGTTTTTTTAGGCGTAACTCGTACTCTTGGCCTTAGAAACTCAGTCGCTTTAGAAAGAACTGAAGATGCGAAAGAAGTCGTCAGTTTGTGTCGAATATTGGTAATGTGAAGAACTTCCTCAGAAGCCAGTGCCTGCACAGCGGCTCCTGACCCATCCAAGGTAGAGACATCCGAAGGCTCCATAGTCAAAGAAGAGTCCCTTGGTATACCGGGGTCTCCTAACGGGTCTCGGTAGTGGCCTGCGAATCCATCGAAGCGGGCATGAGGGGCTGCGAAAGCACCTCACTGAGTACCGGTGAAATGGCGACTAGCTTAACAGAAGCATCGTCAGCAGTTTTGGACCTGTGCGGTCTGTCTCTCTCTTTATCCTTACGTTTTTAAGGAAGATCCGTAGTTGGATGGCTTACCAAAGCCATTTCGGAATACGAAGATCGAGAATGAAAGTAGCTACAATAAGGGCCCGATGATGAACAGTTCAGGCATTGAACAAAGCACAAAACCGACAGTGAGGTACGTCATGGTCTGGGCTTAAACAGGTGATGCAGCAAGAATGGAAATCTCGGTGTGGTATGTGCTTTCCACAGGTGAGACAATTTTTTCTGACATTGGTTGGAGCAAGAAAAAGGATCCCCAATGGGGTACTTAGCTTTAGAAGACTTCAAGATGATTCAATTTTGGAAACGAAAACTCAGGTAGCGGCTGACCGGCTCTCGAGCGAACTGCTTCTGCTTCGGGCACCTCGGCAAGAAAGACTGATGTAATGGCATTGGCTGCCTGTTTTTATACCCAGATTACCTGACGCCAGTCTTGAAGCAACAGCAACTGACGCAGAAATACTAAGCCTCTGGTATTCGGGCCGACTGAGGGCTACCCCTGGCAGGATAACCCAAGTGTGATGACTGCAACAGTGAAACACAAAGAACATCTAAAAGACTATCCAACAGAACAGGAAGCATGTGCATAACATAACAATTACTCCAGGAAGCATGTGCATAACATAACAATTACTCCAGGAAGCATGTGCATAACATAACAATTACTCCAGGTCACAATCTTACCTTAATTGTCAACAAATATGAGTTCTTACTAGCCACTGTCACTCTTAACCCTCACAAGATCATGCATGTAGCCACAGTTTATATCCCATCAAATTCCATTCACATCAACACAGACATCTTACAAGACATCCTGTCCTGGATCTCCACCAAAATAAAACAAAATACCTTAGTCTTAGAAGGCATGAACATAGATTGATAGCGCATAAACTCTCCAAATATATTAAACAAGCCAGTCAGTACCAATAATCTCTATATGATGTCACAGCTAATAACAGAACTTACCAGAAGAGACACCTGTACAAGAAGTTAAAGCACCCTGGAGTGGATTCACACCCCCAAACCAGTTACCATAACAGTCTGTTGGATTCATATCAGAAACTGTCAGTGACCATCACTCTACATAGCCTAACCAGGTAAAAAACTAAAATGAAAACAAGACCTAACCAGGCAACAAACTAGTGCCATCTGACACAACCCCCAAAACACCATCTGTTGTAAATTTTGCAACTTGCTACCAAACTTTGTCTGGGCCCTTCTCAAAACACTTCAAAATGCAGTTACTCACTTTAATCAGACATTCCTAGATGCTGTTGATGCCATAAACCCATTACACAGAAAGAAGGGAAAAATCCAGTTTTTTCCCCAGCTTACCATAGAAATCAAACAAATGATGATCAAATGTGACAAAGTCGGTAAGCTCAGGAAAACCAGAAACAAAAAATAAATAAATAATCAGCATAAGAAAACTATAGCACACTGAGGAATATTGTAAAAAATGCATGCTACCATTATCTTTAAATAAACAGCAAGTACAATCCAAAACTCTTATGCAGCTGTATTAACAAACTTTTGCAACTAGGTAAAAATGCCAACAAAAACCCTTAACCACAAGACCCTGACCTTAACATAGCAAGTAAAATGAATGTACGCTTCATACAACCTACAACCTTAGTAACAAACACACTAAAAGCCAGCAAATCTTTACTAAAGATTAAGTCTTCAAATTCTTATCCAAGTCCCTTTAAACAACCAACCTTTATGTATCAAGGCAATACAAAAAATATAGCTCTGCACTTACCCCCATCTCTTTAGCACCAGACCAAATTCCTTCGGAGTATCTTCAACTCACCTGCCAAGACCAATACTTACTCTGTTGCTATATTAATTAACAGGTCAACAAATAAATATATTACATTATAGAAGCAAGCTTTCAACACTACCATCCACAAAGGAGACATGACAACTCCATCGCCAATTGCAGACCCATAACTATTTTATCCCTATTCTCCAAGGCCCTCAAAAATGTATTTAAAAGCAACTACTATGCTACCTCACCAAAAACAGAATACTATCTTCAACACAATAGGTCTTTCGATCAGGATGCAACACTGACATTTCCCTCCTCTCCCTTCTTGAACACCATTAAGTGCCACCTAAATCAGAACCTCCTCACAGTCATAATTTTCTTGATCTGTCTAAGGCATTTGATACCATATCACATGACACTGTACTCACTTGACTCTCTAGCTTAAGTACACCAAGTCTTACCTAATTCTAATGTTACCTCACTGGATGCAGACAATCTGTAAAGTAGAAGCACATCTTCTCCTTTCTCACAGACTCAGTTGGTGTTCCACAAGGGTTAATCCCACTGTTCTACTTTTCAACATATTTACTAACGATATGTACAAAACGGCAGACTCTATGAAGATAATACAATACTCTGTTGACAATATCTTAATATGTTCAGCTCCCACAAATGCCATACTCCAAAAAAATTATCCTACTTGCTTTCACCAGCATAGAAAAAAATGGATCACTGGCTCCCAAATAACATTACATGCTAAAAAACATTCTTTTTACTCCTCACCCCCAACATTTTTTTATGTATGAAAAATTTTTGAGTGTGTGGTTCTAAGTTGCTGTATTTCCTTTGTAAAAGTTTTACTAAGTGCTGATAATGTGTTAGCATTGTATTGGTCTGTGTGTCTTTAAGAGGATGGAGTTCTTAATTAATTTGACTAATTGACTGCTTTTAAATAGGGAGAAGAATGCTGCTGTTACTTGAGTCTGAAGAAGCAGCTGCTAGGCCGTGAAAGCACTTACTCTGTTCTTATATTAACATTTTTCCTTTAGCCGTGGTGATTCTGTTCATTTTTTAATTTTATGTATTTGTGCTTCTGTACAGTTTGACAGAATTATTTCCAGGATCCGTTTTTTATCTACAAAGGCTGTTAAGTTGCCAGATGATTAATATAGACAGACTCCAAGTTCAGTATTAAACATTTTAATCCAACCATTCAAAGCTACAACTAGGGTTGCCACCCCTCCGTTTTTTTTCCGGACTATCTGGAAATCAAACTGATTCGCCAGTAGTCCGGAACATACTGTACAAACTCCGGTATTCTGTTTCAAAAAGAAACAGACTATTGGAGTTTGTAAACTGGCTGATTTACTATGCTTTTTTTTACAGAAAAGCACAATAAATCAGCCAAAAGCAGGCAACAGGAATGGAAAAAGAGGGCATTCCTCATCGAGTGATGTCATCATGACATCACAAAATGGGTGGAATGTGGGCGGGGAAGGGGTGGAGTGGGCAGGGTTACTGGTGACACGAGGGGTGTGGCTTTACCCATGTATTTATTTTAGCCATGATGAAAGGTGGCAACCCTAGCTACAATAGAACAGACCAATATAAAACAGGAAAAGGAACACCCAGTCCTTCTCACATCCACAAACTCTGTCTCCCTCTTTTTGCCTTCCTCTATCTCCACCTAGTGGCATAAGACCAGAACACAACATATTCCCCCCTTACTTAAGAAAAGCACTACACTTACAATATGTAAATTAAACATCACTGCGACCCCCTAACCAGAACAAGCCGAAATAAGAAGAACATTGCAAAGAAAACTGAATTACATCTACATTTATATTTATGTAACATAGTCCTCAAGCCAACGAGGTCTCCTCCTCACATGAGCTGGAGGAATGTGAGGAGATTCAGGCATTGGTTTCACTGTAGATTGAAGTGGGAATTTACTGGAGCATCCCTTGAAGCATCACTCATCTCAGATGCATTTGACTTAGATAAATGGGAAGAATGCCATTTTTTCCCGTCTGCCAACAAGTACATGGACCAATTTCTTTTTGAATCTCCACAGGTTGTGAAATCTTGGATGTGCTTTTGGAACATGTAGTGGATTTCGAATACGCACCTTGTCCCCCTTTTGAAAATGAGGAAGCCGTACTCCATGTCTAGTATTACAATATTTTTTAATTTTCTCATGAAGAGAAAAGACCCTTTTACCAACAATATCATCATTAACTGTGCAGGAAACAGGAGAAGGAAGGACACTGAGGCGTTTTTGCATTTTCCAGCCAAGAAGCAACTCAAAAGGGGAAACTCCTGTAGTAGCATGTAGTGTTGCATGATATACCTGAAGAAATTCTGAGACAACCAGTTCCAAAGGCTTCGCCTGTAAAATAGCAGATTGTATGCAACCTTTCAGAACACAATGAAATCTTTAAATGGCACCATTTGTAGCTGGGTGGTATACTGAAGTACGTATGTGTTGTATATCTCTTTCTGCAAGAAACACTGCAAAATCTGCAGAGGTAAACTGACATCCATTATCTGATACAATGGTACACAGATGTCCAAAACAGCTGAAAACCAAAGTGAGGAAGTCTATATTATTTTGAGTAGTGACAAAGGTAATGAAGGCAACTTCTGGCCACTTGCTGTAATAATCAATGAGGGTTAGGGCATAACGACAATTCCAGATAGCTGTTTCAAATGGACCGACTACATCTATGGCCAGGTTTTGCCAAAGTTCGGATGGAAATGAAACAGGTTGTAAAGGTGCTGTTGAAGGATTCTCAGTCGTGTCAGAAGATTGGCAGAATTGACAATTTTTAACTTGAGATACAACCATGTCCATCCATACCTGGCCATCAGTATAGCTCATGTAGCCGCTGCTTGGTTCTCTCTACACAATGGTGGCCTTCATGTGCAAGCATCACTAAATGTGGAGCAGAGAAACATGAGCAATGAGATGAGTGCCACAGAGTTCATCTCGTAATTGGAAATATGTATCTATGTTTGTGTCCACTACATTAAGAGAAGGCCAACCATTGGTAAGCTGAGTTCGCAAAGTGGACAACTCACTGCAAGAGGCAGAAGCAGAGGCAAATTCTCCAGATGACAGGGTAGTTAAAGCGGCAGACAACATCGCCACAAACTCAGGTTCGGGTTCAGAAATGTCTTCAGCAGTAGCAGGCAAGGGAAAGTGAGACAGACAATCAGCAATGTAATTCTGTGACCCAGGATGCTGCCCAATGTGTAATCTGCATGTCTTCCCAATCAGACCCTTTTGAGGACAGTAGTGTAGTCAATGCTTGGTGATCAGTACTGAAGTACATTTTCGACCCCACAAGTAAGTTCTCCATTTTTCAACAGCCCACACACATCCAAGAGCCTCTTTTTCAATTGTAGATTATTTCCTTTCAGCAGCAGTAAGAGTTCTAGATGCAAAGGCGACAGTCCTTTCTGTATGGTCAGGCTGAACTTGAGCAAGGACAGCTCCAAACCCATAATCGGATGCATCAGTAGAAACTACAGTAGGCAAATCAGCATCAAATACAGCCAAGGCTGTACTGTCAATCAGCCAATGTTTCACTGACATAAAACTTTGCTGAGCTTCCTCAGACCAGGAAAATGGCATATCTTGGTGGAGACAGGTATGTACAGGTTTGACAATGGTGTCAAAGTGTGGAATAAATTTATTATACCAGGATGCAAGTCCAAGGAAGGAACGTAACTTGGAAACATCGGTGGGAGGTGGGGCACAGAGAAGAGCCTCAAGATGCTCCTGATCAGGCTGTATCCCTTGTGCTGTAAAAGTATGGCCCATAAAATGCAAACTGGCCTGATTGAAATGACATTTTGATTCATTTAGCGGTAATCCTGCATCTTTTATGCGTTTAAGAACTTCTTGAAGTGTCCGATCACGATCAGTCTGTGTGCATCCCCACAAAATTATATCATCTAAGTAGTTTGCAGCATTTGGCAACCCCTGAAAAATTGTAGCAAGCATCTTTTGAAAAGCAGATCGAGCAGATGCTAACCCATATGGAACTAGGCAAAACCAGAACAAGCCATCATGCGTAATAAAGGCAGTCAAGTCACGGCTGTCTTCATGAAGCAAAAGCTAAAAGTATGTACCTTCTAAATCACTGGTAGAGAACATTGTTGCTTCTTTCAGCAAGGATAGAATTTCATCAATATTAGGAAGAGGAAAACTGTCCATAATGATAGCTTTATTAAGTTCTCTCAAATCAATGCATAGGCGAATACCACCAGTCCTCTTTTGAATCACCACAATGGGCGAGACCTAGGGAGAAGCATTAATTCTTTCAATAATCAACCAAAATGAGAGATGAAGGAGTGAACTTCTCATACTCTCATTTGGTACTTATCCAGGTTCTTGGGTCTCATACTCTCATTTGGTTACTTATCCAGGTTCTTGGGTCTCATACTCTCATTTGGTCTCCAGAGTGAACCTTGTGTGGTTCTTTCAATAATCCCTGCCTCAAGAAGATGATTGAGCTCTACACTTACATCCTGCCGAAAGGAGAGAGGTAAGCAACATAATTTTTGTCATACTGGAGTAACAGAATCTAATACTTTAACTTTGTGTATGAAGCCTTTTGCACAACCCAGGGTCAGAGGAGGTAACAGAGCTGTAGAAGGACGTGTGACAGGAACCAAGTTCGTGGTAGCACATGGTAAGACAGTACTGCCATTAAAGCACAAATGTAGACCCTTTATTAAATCCATACCCAGAAAAGCAGTTCCAGACTCCACAGTGAAGACAGATGTAGGGCATGTAACATCTTTGGACACAGTAACTGGTAAGCAGCCAAGTACAGGAAGCAGAGCATGGGAATGGGTCACTAACTTAATTGAAAGTGGCAATAAATGTTCCCCTTGAAAGAGTGCATCATATATACATTTAGGCAAAATGGATACGGATGAGCCAGAATCTACAATGAAATCTAAAAGTGCAGTAACAGTTGAAGTTTTCATTGTGACACTGCAACGTAGTCTCTCAGACGATGAATGGCCACTTAAGTAAAGTATCTAAAGCTCAGGTATGGCAACTTCCTACACAGAGTATGTATGCAAAGAATGGCAAACGTGCAAAATGACCAGTCTTTCAGCAGTTGATATATTTAACAGAAGCAGCAGGACAGTGTTTATCATTGGCAAGTTGCTTATCAGATCCACAATGATAACAAGCACGAATAGGGTTGCCACCCTTCCGTTTTTTTTCCGGACTATCCGGAAATCAAACTGATTCCCTCTTTCTTCCTTCCTCTATCTCCACCTAGTGGTATAAGACCAGAACACAGCACAGGCACTCCCAAAATACAATCACTAGATCTCTAGAATGTTCTGGCCTTATACCAACTGAAAACAACCTTCAACACCCTATATTACACACTAGCAAATGCCCAACAGCCTCTACCCTCCTCAGCAAATACACCATATCTAAACAGCTTAGATCCTTGCACCCAAACAAGATTCAAACCACCAAACATAACCACTTTGATCCCTTCCTTTACTCACGCCATTTTTCTAAAATACATAACTCACTTCCACCCCCACCCCACCCACTTTAGAGAAGAACCTCATGCAACTTCTTTCATACATGAGCTAAAAGCTCACCTGCCCTCCTTCTGGATCTGCTTCTGTAATATTCAGAACTGCAAACTAACTTTATATTCTTATTCAAAAATCTTCCGCTAAGCTACTACCTCCAAGATCCTAACTCTACCACTGCTACCTCTGTACCCCTCCCCCACCATCATACACATGGGTCAACCTATTCCTATTATAACTGTATCTCAGCTTATCACATCATGCTGTTGGCACCAACGTCTACATATTATGCATTTCTGGATGTCGGTGCACTGCTTAAAGCTCATCTTATGGATTCTTGCATCATAGCCTCTTTGCTAAAAGTATTTTCTAAAATGTAAATTAGTCATACTTTCACTTCAGTAGTTGGACCTTTTCTGCCCAGGGCTCTGCAGAAAAGGAGCACTTGGCCCAGCCAGACCATCTTGGTCAGCAAATGTAAATAAATACATAAATACACACATACATGAACTACAAACAGTAAGTCTACTTAGTCACATGCTCTCCATATTCCTGTGGCTATACTTTCAAATGTGCCAAAGGAATACTGCAAGATAAAATAAATGGCTAAATGGTCCTCTTGTTCTTGGGTTAGTGTTGCTAGACATTACTTTTCACTTAATCAGTAAATCTGTCAGGTGAACAGTAATTGCTTACTGAAAACATACATTTTGAAGAGTGTCTTCTTGAGTTACTTCTCCCATTTTATTGGAATAGTAACACTACGGGCACCAGTGAGGCTTTCCTTTACATTGTACGCATACCTTTTAAAGTACTGTTTTTTTCAGACTTACTACAATCATATAGATTAGGGTGGGACAGCCTGGTCTCTTCTTGCTGCCACTGAGGTAAAGCTTTCACATTATTGTTTCTGAATGGTGGATCCAATTATATGATCAAGCAAGCACACTTTATATGGACAAACTCCACACTTGCTGCTTATATTTTTAGTAAGTAGAAAAGCACTGAAGAGAGGGCAGACATTTTGCAAACAAAGTTTTATGTTAGTGTGCGTAAAAAGATATCCGCACATGTAATGCAACAGCAATTTAATACATTCACATCCTAACAAAATGGTTTCAATAGAGGGTTTAAATCAGTATAATCTCCATTCACTTCACGATAATCATTTGTTATCTAACACTGTCTAACTTGTCCTTGCTCCTTAATGCGTTATACTTTGGATCCACCAACTATTGGTGTTATCATCTAGAGATCACACGCCACAAACACACGATGTCCTAATGTTCGCTGTGCTAGGTTTTTTGTTCGAACAGTTATATTGACTTGCAGAGATCTAAGTATATTTGTTACATAATTTAAAATCATTCTACTCTATTTTTATAAACATATCTAAAAGAATTTGACCTGTGAACATACAAAAGGGAAACACTAAGCCACATAGAAACATTAGCTGCTACCCAAAAGGGATCTGTATGAACAGCTAGCTGAATTAATGCCCGATAAATTCATACCATCAACTGCTGCAAAACAACTTTCTTGTTGCCATTAACAAAGGAGCAACATACAAGGTAAACTCTTCACCAGAATTTGGGGTTGTGGGCACGTGCATACTTCTTGTAGTACTTAAAACAGTAGGGACAACCAGAAGGAACACTGGGGCTCATTATATACAGCCATTAGGCCTGTTGTACAAATATGTCTGGAAAAAAAAGCACCACGGCACATGACGATTAATTGACCATAGCACAAAACAGCAACACAACAAAAAGACTTATCAAACCAACCAAGAGATAATCTACTTCTAGTCTACTCTAATCTCCTACTATTTCTTAAACTGCACTCAACTCTCCATGGCAATTAGCCTAGAAATTGTATCACATTCAAATGCTATATGAATGCTCTCCAAGAACCTTGCAGTTTTAGTTTTCTTTTATGTGTTATGTTGAATCATTTTTGAATCAAACAGTGGAAGAAGGAATTATTGATGTGAAGACGAAAGAACAACTCGTGGTTCAGGATCCAACTCGACAGTACCTATATATTTTGCCCAGAATTCATTAAAATTTGAGTAGACCCCCAGGAAGACCAACTGTTTCAGGACAAGGGTCTTTAACTGAACCTATTTCTGCTTTTTTGACACATTATTTAAAACCATTATTGTCAGGTGTCAGGGCAAGGATCAAGGATACCACAGAGTTTCTACAAATTATTTCGGACTCTCAATTGGAACCCAACTGGCTCATGTGTACACTTGATGTCAAATCCCTATACACCAGTATCCCCCATTGGGCGGGATTACTTGCCTTAGAGTATTGGCTTAACAAAGCCAATCTACATGCACCAGGATTCAATATTCTTCTTATATGTTTGGCAGAACATGTATTGACAAAAAACATTTTCTATTTCAGGGGGGAATGTTACTGGCAACAGCAAGGAAGAGCTATGGGGACCTTGTTTTCCCCCATTTATGCTGACCTCTTTATGGAGTATGTGGAAGATCAGATTATATATGACGTGATGCATAACATTTACCTTTCAAAGATGGATACATGGAGACTTTTTTAGATGATTGTTGGCTTGTTTGGTGTGGGGGTGAGGACTATTTGTTAGAATTTCTGGAATACCTTAATGGTAATTGGTGGGGGATTGAATTTACTGTTAATTATCACAGTAATGAGATAAATTTCCTAGATGTCAATATATTGAGACAGGGGGATGGTACACTCAAAACCTCAGTATATAGGAAATACCTACAATATAATAATTTATTATATGCAACTAGTTTACACCCCACACACACCATCAACAACATTCCTAAACCTCAGTTCATGAGAATTAGGAGAATATGTTCTGCAGACATGGAATTTCAGAATGCTAGGCATGATCTTGAGGGTATATTTATTAACAGGGATTATAAGAAATCAGTAGTACAAAGGGTCAGTGACTGGGCAGCTAATTGTGAGACGGCCAGTTTACTGGAGTACAAAGTAAAAACTCAAAAGGATGGATCGGGGGCCATGAGGTTAGTTACAACATTTGGTAGCAATACACATTTATTACAAGATGTAGTTAACAAACACTGGAACATTCTTCGGGCTAATGTAGATCTGGATCACTGTCTACCTACTAGATGCCAATTCTCCTTCAGAAGGGGAAGAACACATGTCTTATTTTGCTCATTATAAGAAGACCTTTTTAGACTATGTTAACCAACATCAGCTTACCCTAATGGGAGATAGGCTTGTTGGCTCACATCCTTGTGGACATTGCAGTTTGTGTAAACACATGTTCAAAACCACATCTTTTAGCAGTAAAAATGCTGGCCAAATTTTTGACATTCAATTTTTTGGAAATTGCAGCTCCGACTGGGTAGTCCATTTGGCTACTTGCCAATGTTCTGTCTTTTATGTGGGGCAGACTTCTAGGCAATTACGGAGTGGCATTTCAGAACATCTGAGTGATTTACGTCATAAGAAAATGACCAACGCATTGTATAGACATTGTAAGTCACACAAAACTGCCATTTTTGGATTTGTCATTATTGACCAGGTTAAGGGAAATAGATCAACAAAATAGGCGTGGCACACTATACTAACTCAAAAGGAAAGAAAATGGATTATTAAGTTGGGCGCCCTATTTCATCCAGGACTTAATGATAAATTATGAGGTACTTTTTGTTAAGGACTCTTATTGGTAACTTTATATGTAATAATAGGTTATTAATGGAAGTTTGGCTTAACATTTGACATCATAAGTACATTGTTTATTTTGTTCAATACTTTATATGTATTTGGAGGCTTAATTAGATAAATGGGGGAAGTGATGTCATAACAGGGGATATACAATATGTATAAAAACTGTTCCTGAATTATGAATGTTATATCACTGAAGAAGGTTTGATACCAAAACCGGTCTGGAAGAAGGGAAGAAATAAACATTGTTTGCCTCTGAGTGCTGGCTTTTTCATTTTATCAGTTTGGGTATGCCGTGCACCAGTCGTACATGCTAGCTCTTTTGGAGTTATGTTGAACACATGCCATTTATTTAGTCCTATTTGTCCACGATTGCAACATCTTCATTACTTTCATTCAGTGTACTAGTAGAGTCTGATGTTCTCCACTATGTGAATCAACACGTTCCTTGTGCGTACTTTTCAGTGTACTAGTAGAGTCTGATGTTCTCCACTATGTGAATCAACACGTTCCTTGTGCGTACTTTTTGTAAACTTTTCTCAGGACTGTATGAATAATTATCTTTGTATTTAATTTCGTGGAGCTTTTCTCCCTGGGCCTCCACTGAAAATGGGCTCATTCCAAGCACAGTGGACTTTCCCAGTTAACAAATGCAATCAATAAATAAATAAATAATACTTCTGTCATTTTGGGCTAATACAATCGAGTCAAGATTCTGGATTCTAGCTATATGAAAGTGCGAAATATATACTCACATCTGACTACATCACTAAATATTTTATGTACACCTCATGACCATCTTTTAAGAGCTCATTTATAGTCTATAGGAGTTATCTATACACACCTCAAGAATGTCATCATTTGGTAAGACATAAAGTCTTATTTGCAACTGTAAACAGGAAAACATTAAAAAACGCATTTACTCAATAGTGGTCATGCATTCCTCCAAAACTTACACCTGATGTCTGAGCCAAAATCAGCAATTAAAAGTGATCAAAACATATTCAAAATAAAAAAGCTCCTCTAAACCTGTAGCATCCAGAAGCCATCCAAGAAGCACATCCCATATTTTTTTCATTCTGACCATACCACGACTAAAATCCATCAACTACCCAGTCATCCAAACACGGTTCTTAACCTTAACATAACCACTCCATGACCCTTGGATATTAACTATTGATGCTTTGTACTGCACTGGATGCCTGTGTGCTTAAATGCCTTCATGATGATTTCCAAGTTGAAAGGAAAACTGTTCTTGGGTGAAAACAAGTACCTAACTGTCCAAAGACTCCTTGTTGATCACTGGCACTGCCAGCTGTACAGAATGGGTGGGGAACAGTGGTCCTGATAGCAATTCCCAGAAAAGGGCCACATTTTTCCTTTCGTATTGACTAGCAGAACACAAAATCTTCCCCATTCAAGCTTACCATTTTTTAAATTTTAAATGAAGAAGGAAACCTAAATTGAAAAAATGCACCTCCATCCAATCAGACAAAAAAAAAAAAACAACAAAAAACAAAAAAAAAATCATATAATGCATCTTAACCAATGACTAAAAAAAAACATACATAAACATAAAACCTACCCTAACAAAAGATTTAAAAATACATGAAATAACTTTGCATACTTATATGCTGAGCTCTACTAATAAAAAAAAATGTAAGTGCTGTATCTTACTACTAGTAGGCCAGAAAAGTGGAAAGCCAAACATTACCAAATAGTAAACAATTAACTTATCTGGTATCCTTATGCAGTATGACTCATACATATAAATGAAAAACAAAACTCATACAAGATGCATACAAGATGTTCTCTACCCCTTAAAGCATTAGGAGTTATACATATCCAACATCAACACCTCACATCAGATATACACAGGGGCACTTTTCATGATTATTAGCTTGTTTTTTCATCAACTGTATTATTCTCATTATGTACGACAACAAACTTTTCTTTAGCTGACTACAGCATTTTAATATTTGAATTAGTTGGCTTGCCACCCGGGGATGTGAACCTTGGCTCTAGTTGATTGTCCTGAAGTGACACCCATGCCCATGTGAAAAAATGGGAAAAAGGATTTTGGATTGATGGATGAATGTACTTTTGTAATTACGAAACAGTGGGTTAGTATACATAAAAGTTAGAGGTGTGAGGGAATAAAACCAACATGTCATTTTCTCTCTCACTCTAATTTTGTAGAGTTCTACACATTGTGGCTGCTGCAAAGTCTAGTAATAGTGAAGATTTTGCACTTTCTGGGATGCTTTTTGAGTAGGAGTTTCAAAAAATTATCTCATTTTTTATCTTTCTTTGATTTTCTTCATTTACTGCCATGACTTCTGTGGTGGTACAGCAGTAGCATTGTTGCCTCACAGCAAGAGGTTCTCCCGTTCGATTCTCGGCTGGAGCGCATTCTGTGTGGAGTCTGCATGTCCTCCCCACGGTCGAGTGGTGTTCGAAAGACATGCATAGAATGGGCGTGCCTTTGTTGAAGGTTGAACGTCAAGCTGGCAACCTCGGCACCCGTAAAAAAATCTACTGCCAATCAGTGACCCCTAACTGGGAAAAGCTAAAAGAAGAACTGCCATGACTTCTGTTTTGCCTCTACTGTTTCATCCCATGTGCCCTCAGTTTTGTATTCTAAGAACTCCTTAGTACCTTCTTTCTCATTGTCCAGTCTCAGATAGCTAGGAAGTCTATCCGAAGGCTGTAAGGATGTTTCCATCTTGAGTGGACATATTAAACTGCTACAACCTATGGAAAGGGGCTGTCTCTGTGCTTATATTTTATTTTTTCCTAACTTTCCTTCCTTGTAAGGATCCAAGGGCATCCATATTTTGTCTGTTTTTATTTTAGAAGCACTCCCTCATGTATTTAAGGATGCCAGGAACTCCTAAGTACATTTTTCAAGGTGGTCCCTTGACAGATAGCTTTGGGAGCTTATTAGAAGGCTGTAAGTGATTAAAAAGCTGGCCATCTTGAACAGATATATGTTAAAACACGTTGGATGCCACTTAATGTTTGAGGGCTTATTCAACAAAACTCTTGTCCAGCATTGATTGAAGATGTACAAGCAAAGTGCATGTCCACGCATCTACAACATCATAATTAAAACATATTGTGTAGCTTTTTTATAGGGAACAGGCTGTGGAATGGGATATGGTGATCCTGATCAAGAACTTACCTTCTCTTGGAGAAACTAGCAAGGGGAGAGAAAGGAAGTTTTACAAGCACTGTTGATATTTTCACTCAGAAAACTGCAATGTAAGAGACCGAATACTTACTAGGCACAGCACAAATGCTGGGAAGAGTAATTTAACAGCCAGGTGCTATTAGCTGGCTCTGTAAATTTTCCTTTGAGAGGTTTATGGAAGTTTGATATTATTATCTGAAGATGTGTTAGTTTATTATTCATTTATTAGGGATCACTAGACTTTTGTTTTGATAGCCTGATATGAAGCTATTTTAGGTAAACTTGCTCTGTAAATAATATTGCTGCAACTAGATTTTACTTCGAAATGTGTTTGCTGTTTGTTTTTTACTCCTTCAGTAGGAAGCATTGTTCTCCTCTGATAGCCTGACACAGTTTATTTCAGGAAAAGTGTCTACGGACTTTATACTTGTTTTATGACTGGTTGTTTAGAAATCTTAGGAATTAGTATATTTAGCAGCACTGTTACTCAAGTATGGGCATGTTAAACAGGTACAAAGCACACCTCTCAACCTCTTAGAGCAAGAAATCTGGACAAAGGCACAAATAATGGGGGGACAAGGGCCCCAAAATAGGGACACTTTATAAATATTGCTGTTACAAACTTAGAAAGTTGACAGAATAACAGGTTTTGCATTGCAACAAATTTTCTGATATAAAGTCTGAAATTCAAAAGTGTGCCATTATTTTCTGACTTCAATCCTCAAAGATATGCCAGAAAACCACAATTTTATGAGAAACAGACTAAAAATATGAGGCAAAAATCTGGACAGTTGAGAGGTATGAATCAAAGTAGAGGATTTATTACATAATAAATCTTTAGCTAAATATACATCTTGCAGTCAAATACATTAAAAATCAAGATTTACATCCTGCCAGCAAGGGTTTGAATTGTGATAAATTATTAGAATTAATTACAATTTGGAACGGAAAAAATGGATTATTAGAGTAAAGAAGAATACTAGAATAGCTAGGGTGTGGAAAAGGGGGGAAAGCACTAGAGGGTGCGACTGGCAGATTTTAATTGGTCTTTAGTGCAGTAAGTTAATGGCATCCATATTAACATTTGTGGTCAGAACTGAAACACTTTAGTGCTCCATGTGTGGCATAAACTGTAGCTGCTGTTTTCCTACAACTTAAGGAAGAAAGATTTCCATGCGTGACAAAATGTAGCAAGCAAGATCAAAAGAAAGGAAAGGGAAAGCCTGTTTTTTTAAACAAATGACTGAAACACTTTTTTCCTCAACACAGATTTCAGGGGTTGGACGATTTGAACAGTGTAGCATTAAATGATGTGAAAGAAGCTGTACTATAGGCAGTGGAGTTTACACAAATTTCTAAAATACGCTTTACTTTAACTGAGAAAATACCATCTGCAAGATGGAATGATAACTTGCATACTATGACATACAGTTTTAGTACATGGCTTACACAATTATGTATTGTCCATAATATATATATATATATATATATATATATATATATATATATATATATATATATATATATATATATATACTGACTTTCTGGAAGGAATTTGCATCTGATTACCATATTGTCTCTAGGGATAAGTTTACACCTTGAAACATTATGGATCAGTGGGAAAATTACTGACTACCTATTCCCTTTTTTGGGTACCCTATGAATAAGTGAACAGAAGTAAAGGATTTGATTATACTTTAGACTGTTATTTCTGTAATAAAAAAGATAAACCAGCTCAAAAAATGGAATCCAGTGAAACAATACAACAACAAGGGGCTGACCATGTACAAGGTCTTAATGTTAGGAACAGTGTGAAACCAGTTTTGAAATTGAAACAATGTTCCTTTTAAAAATCCATGCTTTGTAATTTCAGTGAGTGTATCATGTGACTGACTGATTTTAATTGGCTTATATATTCTTTTTAAGATTACTGCATTTTCTTTGTTGTTGTATTACATTGAAAGAGAGCATCTTACTTGAAGGCTTTGCATATTAACCTATTAATGTGGCGGTTGGAGTTCTTGTTTCTTTGTTGTTATAATATTTCTGTAAGGATAACAACATAGTGAATAAACAGAATAAACTCAAGCCCATACTAGACCATGGACATTATAAAACTGCAATCATAGTTGAAGCATGGAACATACATGGAATTTGTTTTCCAGGATATATTAAACATTTCCTCCCACATCCCAAAGACATGCTGTAGGTGGATTGGACACTCTAAATTGGCCTAGGTGTGAGTGTGTGCGTGCGTGTGCCTTCTGTGGAAGGTTGGGCGCCAGGCTGGCAACTCGACACCGTAAAACTCCACTGCCAATCATGAGTGGACAGGTGATCCGCTGTGGCGATCCCTAACCAGGAAAAATCCGAAAGAAGTAGTAGTAGTATGGTTGAGAACAGATGAGGAGAAATGTGGAGGAGTTTTTATGCTTGTTCATGAAATAATACAGTCTAGTGTAATATTTTCAGATACTTACATGAAGCCTTAGCAGTTGGCATTCATGATGCCAAGGACTGTGTATGACTACTTGCTTGTTACGGTTACCTCAATACGAATTCCTCTAGATAACAGATCTTCCTAAAATTTGTAGATGAGAAACTAGATCCTACTAAGTATATAGCGCTGAGAGACTAACTGCTCATTTATTAATTGGGTAGACTGTACAGGTACCCATAATTTTGCTAAGAATTTTTTAGATGTTATAAAATTTCATGGTTATATTCACCAGTACATAAAAGGGCTACATGTCATAATATACTGTACCTGTTAGCAGTAAATGTGAGTAATATAGTACAGAATATAAAGGTATGTGAGCCTATAAGAAAAACTGGATCACGATACAGTAAACTTCTAGCTAGCTAGATCCAAAAATAGTATGCAAAAGATCTTGAATCTCAAATTAAAATAGAAAAGGGCTACTGTGAGAGAAGACTTTTGGGGTATAAAATAAGAAGAAATATTATAAACATATACATTTTTTAAAAACTAGCAGCCACCCATATGCATACATATATATATATATATATATATCTTATTTGAGGAAATAAACTAACAAATCTTATGCAGGTAGCCAATCCATTTAATGAATATTTCTCCACAGCAAGTAATGATACAACAGAAGAGAGACGATTGCTTTGCCAGAAATAAGTATTAGTGATATTTGCCCAATAACTGCACAAGATTTCTTAAATTTAGCAATGGGAAAAATGAAAAGGAACCCCCCCCCCCAAAAAAAAAAGCATCTGACAATTTACCTGCTGTTATCATATATAACCTTTGAAGGGACTTGGGTTCCTCCTTCAGTGCCTATTTAGCAATTTACTGAGATCAGGAATTGTCCCAGCAGTACGGAACCTTTCATAAACAATTTATATATATATATATATATATATATATATATATATATATATATATATATATATATATATATACATACATACAATTTTTAAGAAAAGATAATGCAACTGAAGTAAACAATTACAGGCCAGTCAGTCTTACTTCAGTTTTGGGAAATGGTTTGAAAGATGCCGACTCACACTTATGAATTCAGGGAAGACAAACATGAATGAAATGGATATGCGTGAATATGGTTTCATAAAGAGTCGCTCCACCTTTATACTGGGTAATTTATTGTACCAGAGTAGTCCTTTTAAGTTTCTGTCCCAGTGCAAACGTGTTATTCATTCAACTACACTTAACATTTCCCTACGTACCTTCCATTTTTCACACTGCATTTTTATAAGGATGTAACCAGAGCTAAAGAAAAGACTCACACCTGTGATAACTGATTTAAAAAGGGATTTTTAAGTCTTGACTTTATTTTATGTACTGTGGAGGACCTTTTGCAACTGCAGTTTAAAATGGACTTATAAACTTAGTTTATCTTCTTAAATTTCTAAACCCTATTTTGTAATATTCTGAGTCGACTAGTGTTTTCAGAAGGATTACTGGTTTTATTTTTATTTCCAGGTACAGATTTTTACTATTCCCATCATTCAAGTGTTAGTGCTATCCTTTTAGCCTCTTTAATGTACTGTTCAAGATCCTTTTTTACTGAGTCTTAAGCCTAAATAGTGCAGTATTTAAAATCTTTTTAGCGAGTCCTCAACTACCACAAAACAAGAAGTCTTTAAGTGTACTTGTGTAGTTGACATCTACAACATTTAAACAGCTGTTATACATACTAATTGTTTTATATAAAAAGTTTTTTCAAAGATGCAATCTTCATCAAGTTAAACTGTGTTTTACTGAAGATGTCTTGGAGTTTTTTTTCTCCACAGTAAATAAGCAAGAAAGAAACAAAGTATTAGAAGTGAGACTAATCAGACAGAAGCCTGTAATGCACTGAGCACAAGCTGCAATATACTGTTATTTGTTACATAAAAATTACGAGAAAGATGTTATTACCAAATTCAGAAACACTGAAAACAAATCAGTATGTAGTAAAATGACTGCTACACAAAGGTAACTTTAATGACCATCACTGTTTTACAGATTTTGCAACCTTCTATTTTTTTACTGTATTTTCATTTGCTAGCTTTGCTAAAACTGTTACTTTTTCACAGGGTTGTCACAGTGGTGCAATGGTTATCACTGCTGTCCTAAGTTCTCAGGTTTCATTCCTACCTAAGGTGACATCTGTATAAAGTTTGTGAGTTCAAACTGTGCTCTTGTGGATTTTAAGCAGGGGTGCTGGTTTCCTCCTTTATTCCAAAAACACACAACCAAGTGAACTGGTGAAGCTCAAAACTGCGGTTGTAGGCATGTGTATATGTGTGTGTGTATGTGTGTTTGTATGTATGGGTGTGTGTGTGTGTGTGTGCATGTGTATGCTTGTTGTAATAGACTGGCTTCTTATCCAGGATGTTTTCTTGCCTAATGCTGGCCAGGATAAATCATTACATCCATGTGACGCCTCCAGGTGCATGTGCATTTAACTCCTACTGATGCCTGTAGGTGTCAAATACAGCTTGTTCATATTTGCATCAATAATTCCAAAACCTTGCTATGTACAAGGTTTTAAAATATTTCATCTAAAAGCTTACACAATGGCAAACTCAACTGCATTAATATTTGACCTCCGTCTAGTGCAGTTAAAGATATATTAACTGTTGTTTTCATGATATTAATTTATATAGATATAATTTTCACATTTTTCTAAATATCTTGACAACCAAATAACACAGACAGAACCCCTTAGCCTCATATGAAAATTCTCTGTTAGATGAATAAAATACTGCTGACAGTATGTGTGCAACTTGATTGGTTGCTGAGATATTTTAAGTTGTTTACAAAATATTACCAACATAATAATTACTGTGTTTACTATGAATTATAAAATTCAGTTTAAGATCTAGAGTCTAAAGAATACTACCACTATAAAAATAGTTTGTGCTGAATAGTTTGCCATTTACACTTCTTTCATAATTCCTATTGTTCCAGAGATATGAACATTTGTTTGAAATGTGAGGACATAATTTGATTCTGTCAAAGGCTTAGGCTCCGCCTATTGGAAGTTACAGTGCAAACTTCCTAAGTTCCATTGGAGTGAATGTGATAAGCTCCAGCTCCCAATGACCATCAGCTAGATAACGTGGGTACTGAAATGGACGGATCGAGGGTTCAGCGGCATAATTAAACTCCTATCAGAAACCAGGCAAAAAGTGCAAGAAACACATCTAATAAATATTAAGACCATCAGAAAAATTCTCCTGGTGTTAATCACAATGAATCAGGCACAGGTGAAATGAAAATCTTAGAAGCCATAGAAAAAGAAGCAAAACAAAAAAAAACATAACCAATTCTGGATGAAAGACCCCTATTTTTGTAAACTTGGAGGGAGGTACAGTGGCCAGAGATGTAGGCCGTATATCCATCTTTAAAGAGCAGAACAAGAAATAGATTCACAGTGGCATAATAAACCAATATGGATGTACAACTTTAATTTAAGCACACTCTGCTCTAGATTACTAGAAAGGCAGCACATCCCATGGGAGGCTCTGACCACTTTGGCATTTGGCTAGCCATTCATAGTCTAAAACAGATGCCTTCTTTTGAGCAATAATAACTGTCTTTCGGCTTTTCCCGATTAGGGGTCGCCACAGCGGAACTCCAGTCTGCTAATGATTGGCAGTAGATTTTTACATGCTGGCTTGCCGGGCCTAACGCACACCCTTCAACGAAGGAATGCCCATTCACGTGTGTCGACACACAGAAGACGCTCTAACTGAGAATCGAACGTGCAACGTCTAACTGTGAGGCAACAACGCTACCGCAGCACCACCTCCGCAGTAATATGGGGCATAAATAAATTTTTTATAAACTTTCCTGTTGCTTTTCGTTTTTTTAATTACTTTTTGATTCTGAATTGTTAACAATAGTTGCTTTGCCAGTTCTGTAGAGGTAAAAGATAAATCCCTGAGTGAGATCTAGATGACCTCGGATAGATTAGAATTCCCAAACAATAAAGGACATGGAGAGGGGAGAAGGGTGGCAGGCAGTGATTGACACCTGTAGTCTGTTCCTAGGCATGCCTGGAATAAGCATCAACTGATCAGCATTCACACTGAGGCCAAGAATTAAGACACATGGAAGAAGCATGACTGGGTCAACAGGCCTGGTAAATTGGGATTCCTGCTTATGCAGGCCGCCACAGAGGTACCAGGGATTACTGTTAAAAAAACAATGGTTGCCAGGTTGGTGGCACTTTCTTCTGAAATCCATGATTACTGGGTGGGATTACCAATATTCAGTTGGCAACAGAGAGCAGTAGATACAGGAAAAAAAATATTTGCTTCCACCTAGAGCTTACGTGACATTCTGGGATTTTGTTTCAAATATTTCACCAAGAGAAAGTAATAAAGTTGAGTAGATGAAACAATCAGAATTTTTTGTGCCCAAAACAGACAGCAGAATTTTGCACAAGCTGCAGGAAAGATTCAGTTCTGAATCTGGAAGCTCAGCCAGAGAGTGCTACAGTGGCCCCCTTGAGAAGGGATAACAGCATGCACCACTACAGGCAAACCATCTAGTGGAATAAGAATACAGTACTTGATTGGGGACAAAGCTTCTCAGATGGAAACGAGGACTCAACTACATCCAAATTCTGGTCTTTCAAAAGTCTGTTCGTTACTTACTACAACAGATAATACTGGTGAAAAGACCAATAGGAATGAATCCCTGAGGGTAGCAAGAATGACCACAGCAGATGTCTAGGTAGTAATGTGTTTAAACTGATTTTTGACCATCTACAAGTGGACACATTCCAAGTACTCTGACAGCTGGTTAAGAGCGGATGCAGAATACTGAAGGCACAAGAGGTACAGCTTCATGGCATTACCATAGCAATTGTAATACAAACGTCTTAAACACAGAATATCTCCTAAAGGAAGCAGACAGACCACGGACAGCAAAGAACCCAGGATACATCCTAGTTCACTTCTTGGCTAGGGTGCTTTCTGTGTAGTGTGTGCACAGTTTCCTGTGTCTGTGTAGATTTCCCGGCAGGCGTACCCTGAACTTCTCTCTGTAATTCAGTCATTCCGTGGCTTTCACTGCTCTGATAACCACATTTTATACCCTCTCTGTCATAAGGTTACCATAGTGACAAAAGAAGCAAAAGCTTTAAGGCAGCTTATGAGGCAGAGTACATTTTTTCTATAACAACACCTAATACTCCAAATAAAATGCCATTAACTTGTAGTGAGCTGTTGCATCTGTACATGCACTCCTACATTATGACACAAGAAGGAAATGGCAAGTCTTTCTGCAAACAGCTAGAAAACACAGTATGTGCTCAAGTTACTGTAACAGCTTCAACAAAGCACTACTGACAATGCTGCAGGAGGTATTACTACTGCAATAACTGAATGGCATTAGTACATCTTCAAGTGACTTAACACACGAGATCACTCCTAGTGCAGTCATAACTTACATACTTGGAGTTGGCATGCAAATGCGGTTTGTATTTCACATTGCAGGAACTACTACAAACTAAATCAGCCCAGGAGAGGGGTGCATTTTATGAACGTGGAAAACAATGATGAATCCATGCATTTCAGAAACGCTTAAAACTGTTTATTTTTAGGTCAAGTACACCTTATTTTCCACATTCTATGTATGCTAAGAATGTTAACTTGCTCTATAGCTAGCAGCTCAAATTACCAGTACTACACAGACAAAATTTGTCAAACTAAAGCTCACAGCACTTTTATAGCAAAGTGATCACAAAACATACAGATGGTATAAACTCACAACCCCCAGAAAAACACTGTCCATGAAACGCCCCCAAAACAAAAGCCTTTTATAAGCATCTTTTTGAATTTCTGACTTACTATATATAAACTGTAAGAAAAAAGTTGCTTTTAAAACAATGTTGAAATAATTATTGACGTGCAACTCTCTTTGTAACCTTCATCATTTAAACACTATATGAATCATACTCTTAGTAATTCAATGCATAGACGTCAATCCCGTATAGCATACTACTTGCAAAAGAATAGTTGTGTAAAATCTTAGCATAACCACAAATGTCCTTTTGTTCTGTGTCACAGTATTCTTTACATATGGGTTGTATTCTGCTATCGACCCAATGTCAGGGTTGTATGCAAAAGCTTCAAGCTACTGCCTGTATGTGGGACGTCACACGTAGGCTCAGGGAATGTCAGCCATAAAAAGGGGCGTCTGCATGTACCATCCTAAAGTAGCCCCATGAGGAAACTCCAAAAGGAGGCCCAAAGGACAGTCATCTAAATAAAGAGCAAGATGTAGGGGGAAGGTGGTTGGGAAGGAATACTGCAACACAGAAGAGAAGGCCATTGATGGTTATGGTAAGATTTTACACAACTGTTCCATGTCGTTCTATTTAATGTTGCAGTATTCTTTAGATATGGGAGAGCGCAAAAGCTGAAAGGGAATATAGGGAAGGGGATGAAACAAAGAGAAATTAGCAGAAACATTTTCCAGAAATCTATGCAGGATTGCTCTGGCAAAACCTGCTCTAGCCCTGGAAATATTATCCAGCTTGTAATGTCTTGTAAAAGTACGAGCAGATGACCAAGTGGCAGTTTTCAGAATGGACTGTGTATCTAAACCCTTGAAGAAAGCCCCTGAAGATCTAGTGGAATGGGCTTTAACCAAAGAGGGTAATGATTTCCCATGAAATTGATAACAAAACAGAATGGCTTTAGAAATCCATGAAGAGATAGTCTGTTTAGAAACAGGCAAACCCAGACCTCTGGGATCAAAGGACACAAAAAGTCTATCAGATTTCCTGATAGATTTAGTTTTGTCAAGATAAAGTCTAAGCTGTCTGTGCATTTCTAGGAAATGCAACATTCTCTCACTAGGAGATTGTGGAGATGGGAAAAAAGTAGGCAACTGGATAGTTCTATTTAAGGAAAGGTCATTGGCCACTTTAGGCATAAAGGATGGATTAGTTCTCAAAGAAACCCTGTCCTTAGGGAAGACTAGGAAAGGTGGCGAAGCCATTAATGCCTAGATCTCAGAAATCCTTCTGCCAAAGGTAATGGGTACCAGAGATCTCAGAAATCCTTCTGGCAAAGGTAATGGGTACCAGAGATCTCAGAAATCCTTCTGGCAAAGGTAATGGGTACCAGAGATCTCAGAAATCCTTCTGGCAAAGGTAATGGGTACCAGAGATCTCAGAAATCCTTCTGCCAAAGGTAATGGGTACCAGAGATCTCAGAAATCCTTCTGCCAAAGGTAATGGGTACCAGAGATCTCAGAAATCCTTCTGCCAAAGGTAATGGGTACCAGAGATCTCAGAAATCCTTCTGGCAAAGGTAATGGGTACCAGAGATCTCAGAAATCCTTCTGCCAAAGGTAATGGGTACCAGAGATCTCAGAAATCCTTCTGGCAAAGGTAATGGGTACCAGAGATCTCAGAAATCCTTCTGCCAAAGGTAATGGGTACCAGAGATCTCAGAAATCCTTCTGGCAAAGGTAATGGGTACCAGAAGCACTGTATTCAAAGTACAAAATTTCAGAGACGCTGAGGCTGCTAGTTCAGAAGGGTCCTGAGTCAACTTCTCCAGGACAAAATTAAGATCCCAGGGAGGAGGAATTGGTTTCCTGGGAGGATTAATGCAAAGGATGCCTTTTAAGAAAGGTTCAACTTCCAGCCTGGAAGCCAATGGAGGAGTTAAAGGCAGGCAAGCAGACAAGGCAGAATAGTGGACCTTAATAGAACAATAAGGAAGATCACTGTTGAGTAGCTCACACAGGTAAGATAATACCAAAGGAATATCTGCCAAAAAGGGGTACTTTTTTCTTTTTTGGCACCAGACAGAAAATCTTGTCCATTTGGAAATGTAAGATTTTTCTATAAGTAGGTTTCCTGGCCTCCTGTAAAATCCTAAGCATGTCCTTAGAGAAAAGGTGCCTAAAAGGGATAAAAGTTGATTATACACAAGGTCAGGCAAAGAGTTGACAAGTATGGGTGAATCAGAGATCCCTTTTCCTGAGTAAGTAGGTCCATCTAGTGAGGTAACTTGTAATGATGGCCCTTGGCTAGTTGCAAAAGAAGAGGGAACCAATGCTGTATTTGCCAAAAGAGAGTCACTAGCAAGATTTTTGGTTTCTCCTGCAAAATTTTCAACATGACTTTCTGAATCAAAGGGAAGAGGGGATGCATAAAGAAGCATCCCCTTCCATGAAAATGATAGGGTGTCCACTTTCCAAGCCTGAGGGCAAGGGACCCTGGCACAGAAAAGAAGTTGTTGTCTGTTCTGAGGGGAGGCAAATAAATCCACCTCTGGAGTACCCCACTGGTGAACTAGATCCAGTACAGCATCCACTTGTGGGATGGTGTCATGGATATGCTCAATGTATCTGCCACCAAGCAGAGGGAAGGTACACTGCATGTAGTGACACTTTTTACTGAACAGCCAACTCCAACACTTTGATTGCTAGGCGACAAAGAAGATAAGATTTTTTACCCCCCTGCTTGTTAATGTACCAAAGGACTGCAGTATTGTCTGTGAGAATCTTGAGGGGTCCTGAAGAAGCATAGGATGTAATGCCTGTAAGGCTAGAAACAAAGCCCTCAGTTCCCGGACATTTATGTGCTCTCTCTCCTCTGAGCAGGAGACCACAGTCCCTGAACCTTTGTGGAAGCTAAGTTTTCTCCCCATCCTAAATCTGAGGCATCTGTATAAATTGCCTGTATTGGTTGATGTATTTGAAGAGGTAAACCAGGATTCTGACAGGGTTGCTGCATCCACCACTCTAGCTCTTTTTCCAAGCATGGAAGAAGAGCAATGACAGTCTCCCAGGGATGAGCATGCTGGGACCAGACAATTTTCAGAAACCACTGGAACTTCCTCATGTGAAGTTTTGCAAAGGGCAACATGGGGATTGTAGAGGCCACGAATCCAAAAAATCTGAAGAACTCCCTGGCAGTGATGGAAGAAAGAGGTAGAAGAGATGCCATGAAAGCTGTGAGAGACAGAGCTTTTTCTGAAGGAAGAACTCAGCTCTGAACCTGCACCCCAGGAAAATGAGATCCTGACTGCATGAAAGAGTAGATTTTTTGAAATTTTATTGTGAACCCCAAGCCTTGTAGAAAGGGAATAGCTAGATCCAGGTATTGAAGCAGAAGGTCTGGACTGCTGCCCAGAAAAAACAAGTTGTCCAGGTAAGGGTAAACTTGAAGACCTTTCAGTCTTAAGAAGGCAATAGCTGGGGCTAGACATTTTGTGAAAACCCTTGGAGCAGTAGAAAGGCCAAAAGGCAAGGCAGAGAAGTGAACGTGCCGAGAACCCACAGAGAAATGTAAGAATTTCCTGAAGTAAGGGTGAACAGGGATATGCAGGTAAGTATTCTTTAGATCCAGTGAAGCTAAGAAGGCTTGAGGAGGCACAAGAGGGAGAAGAGACTGTAGGGATAGCAGAAAGCACCACCAGGAAAGTATTCAACCTTGAAAGGTCCAGAATGGGTCTCCAAGGAGTCTCTTTTTTTGAAACCAAGAACAGCCTGGAATAAAATCCCCTTCCTTGCTGATTTGAAGGGACAGGTTGAATTGTGCCTTGTAGAGAAAGCTGAGGAAACAGATGTAGTTGGTCTGAGGACGGTTCAGAAATCCCCTGAAAAGGGGGAAGAGACTCCCAAGTCATGAAATAGCCATTTTGAATAATGCATATCACCCAGGAGTCCTGACTGATCTCCCTTCAGGCTGAAAGGGAAACAGAAAGGCGAAGAGACAGAGGGGTATGACTTGGAAGTTGGGGGTGGATGTCACAAAGAGCCTGGTCTGGACTGAAAGAGCTGCTGAGGAGATGGAGCAGAATTTTTAGACTGAGGCCTCCTAACAGGTTTACATGGCTTAGAACACAAGGGGGCTGAAGAAGAGGAAGACCTGGAAGGTTTTCTAATAAAAGGAGTTTTAGCAGGGAAGTTCCTATGCAATTTAGGAACTGGAGAAACTAACAGGTGCTTTAAATCCTGGAGCTCCTTACCTTTTTCCTTTGAGAGTCTTAAAGAGCTCTGCAGCAGCTATTCCAAAAACAGCAGAATTATTCAATGGAGCAGCAAGCAGTTTTGCCTTGATGTCATCTGGAAGAGCCTGTAGATGCAGCCAAGAGCATCTCTCAAGAAAAGAAGCAGAACCTGCAGACCTGGAGGAAGCTTCTACAGCATCGTAGCTGCATTTAATGGAATGCCTAGAAACCTGTGAGGGGATGCAGCTAAGAGAGAAAGAGACGAGGACTTAGCTTCTGAATCTGGCAGTTGAAACAGAGCCTGAGAAGCTTGGGAAAGTAAAGCTAGAGAATACCTAGACATACCTAGTCTGGTAATTAATGGCTCTGATTGCCAGGGTTGAAGAAGTGTAGACCTTCTTACCTAACCTCTCTAAAATTTTACTTTCTTTGTCTGAAGGAAGTAATTCTGTTGAGGGGACAACCCGAGAAAATTGGTCAGAAGTAATGGAGACTACAGCTGGGTCGACTGAAGGACATTTAAAAAGAAATTTGCAATCCTCAGGGACCTTATAGAAATGGTCAGGTCTTTTGGAAGCTGGTGCCTGTGAATATGGGGTTTTGGAAGATGAAGCAAAAGCATCAAGGAAGGCTGGAAGCAATGGAAGGAGAGCTGCAGGTGCAGGGGCCTCCACCTAAAGCAAGTCATAGTATTTCTTTTGTTCCTCTGAAATTTGAGAAGAATCCCACTTAAAGAATTCCCTCATCTTATTGACCGTCTCACCAAAACAGAGTTCTTCCATGGGTGAGTCTCCTCCGCTCGTCTTCTCTTCTGGGGAAGCATATTCCAAGGGTATCTGGGTGGAATATGCTAAGAATTCTTCATCTGAGGAAGACCCCTCTGAGTCAGAATCCTGGGCTTGGATAGCACAGAAAAACTCCAGAGAACCCAACGGCAGCACAGGGGAATAGGAGAAGGCAGGGCCAGAAATTGGAAAAGCTGAAGCTGGAGGCCTGAGGGCCATCAAGGGGTTAATAATACCTTGATTGAAAACTTCCCAGTCTGACAGAGGTAAAAGGTACTGCAGAATGTTTAGTCTTTTGTCTCTTTTTAGTAGGTCTCTCGGAAGCAGGAGGAAGGCCTGACGTAGGCCAAATGGCTAAAGCTTCCTGTTGCAAGGCAACTGGAGCTGTTCCCGAGTCTTCAGAAATCAATAGTCATGGTTCCCCCAAATCGTCCAAACATGGCCTCGGACGTGTTCGGATCCTCACTCCTGATGGTCTCAAATGCAGTTCCTGCTGGAGAAATGGACCCTACCTCTGACCATAAAACTGAGTTTTCACCAACCACAAGGAGTACCTCAAAGAGAGAAGGTGCAGCCGAAGAACATTTGGGCCTAGCTTTGCCCACCTACCTCTTCACGGACAGATCACAGGAACTCACGGAATCCTCCACCAATTCTCTAGCCAGACAGTCAAGCCTCTGGTTTTCAAGATACAAGTTTAAGGCCGACAGATGACTATGCAAGGTTTTAGGGATGAAGCCCTGACAGATAGAATAAGGCCGATGGTCGTGAGTAAGTCCTAAACAAAACAGAGCTCGTGACTATCCTTATGTGGAATTTGCCTTCAACACCTACACTTGCCCTTTCTGGATGACATTAACAATCACAAAAGGCAGAACCAAGCAAATAAATCCCCAACAGCATACTTAACTGAAGCTGAGGCACAAAATGCAGATTCCAATGGCAGACCAAACGTATGAGTCAACCTTTCCGAATGGCAGCGAAAAAGTTCTGAGGATGGTACATGAGGATGTTCATTTTATGGCTGATGTTCCCTGAGCCTACATGCAATGTCCTACGTTGTATACACGCCAGACATCAGGTTGATAGCAGAATACAAAAACAACGAAAAAAAGTAAAGGCAACAGCCTAAAAAACAACGCCAGTTCAAAGAAGAAATTATTTGCAGCAGCTGGCATATAGTAGCCTTCAATGAGCAATGAGCAACACACACACACCACTCCCAATATATAATATAATTAATCAAACAATTAAAAAATCAATTAAATAAAAATAATATATATATAACATTTAAAAGAAAAATCTCTAATCTAAGAAAGATGCAATGCTAGTCACAACAAATTTATAATAAAAATTTTTTTTAAATTTACTTCAAAAACAAACCATTAGGAGAGTGTTATAAATATAAAAAATATAAAATATTTTTATAAAATAAAATATTTTTATTAAAATATCATTCCAGTTCTAATGAAAAAATTTTTTTTCTAAAACACAACAACATTACATTTCTGTATTACTGTTATTCCATGTCCATGTGCAGCAATAGGTAGGGCTAGTTTTTTTTTTTTTTTTCTTTCTCCTGCTGCAGTTTTTTTTAAATTTTCTTTTTTCTTTTGTAATATATATATAATATAATTTATCTAACACAATAATAACCTCACAGAATTACACAAATTAAAAAAAAAAATTATGAAAAATAATAAAATAAATACCATTAATATAAATAAAATATATATAATACATATAATAATACAAGGATTACATATATTATACCTACTATAATCAAATTTGTATATATATATTATTTAATAATATTATAAAATAGTATTGATTAGTTTATTTATTTATCTTTTAGATATTTTATAAAATTTTGGGGAAACATTTAAAAATTTTTTATTTTTATTTAAAAATTTTTTAAAAATTTTTTAAAATAAAATTATTATTCTATCACTACAATATATATATGTATAAAATAAATATCTTTGCACTTCTTGTAGTCTTCAACTTCATGTATTATTATTATTATTAGAACTACTAAACTAAATAAAAAGGCAAGTATTATTCATTTTATTCATTTTTTTATTTAATTATTTATTATAATTAATCGATTTTAATCATTAACTTATTAATACAAAAAAAAATATAATATTATTATATATAAATCTTTTATATCCATTTTATAATAATAATAATATATATATATTCTAAATATATTTATCATCTATTACACAATCTAGATAATTATAAAATCTTCTAGCAGATAAAGTATAGGAATAGCAAACTTGAGGGGGGTGCCATAAAGGAACTGATGACATACTGGATTATATATAATAGTATTATATATATACAGTAGTATATATTTGATCAATAAATATAAAAAAAACAAAAATACCAAAAAAATATAAAAAATCAAACCATTAAAAAATATTTTACGTATATTATATATTTAAAATTTAAGAACATATAAAATACCATGAACACAAAAAAAAAAAAAAAAAAAAAAAAAAATACAACCTATATGTAAAGAATACTGCAACACTGAATAGAAGGACATCAAAGTATCCTGTGACAAATTAAAGGACAAGAAATAATGTAGTTTGCTAATGACTGAGACAGCCAGATGTAAGTTTATGCATTAAGAATGTTAGCACTTCTGTGTATGAGTACCACCTCAGGTCTTCCCTAGGTCTTGGGTCTCCACTGGTCAGTACAAGCATAACTTCAAGCTCAGTACTATACTGGGGAACAGATGCCCTTCAACAGAGTATTAATTTACCAGGAGAGGATAGTATCAAGTCTGCGAATTCATGGCAGCATATTAAGCTGCTATGAAGTACAGATTACAAAGAAATGGCTGCTATCTTGTTTACACACTCTAAAAAAGGAAAAATATTAACTTCAGTAATGTAACTAACTACACAGCAGTTACAAGGATCTGCTAGACTTGCATTTAACTTTGCCATCCTACAAGTTATCTAAAAAAAACTATATTCAGTGATCTTGAGATACAGTCACTGTGTGTGTGTGTGTGTGTGTGTGTGTGTGTGTGTGTGTATGTGAGAGAGAATGTGCTTACCTCTAAACTTATCTTGAGAAACAGTGGGCAAAGCTAACAGAGTAATGGGGAAGGACAAACAACAACAGAGCAAGATGTTTTATATCAATATGCTTTTCTTGGACAATAAGATGTATGAAACTATACTAGCTGTCTTTTTTGTCTTCAGCGATTTACTAGAAAACCCAAGTATTTTTTTAAGCAAAAGAAATATGAGGCAAAGTCAAGGACATTCTACAAAATTATATACAGTTCAGAAGTGTGTGTGTTGGGAGGGTCACCATGAGACATCTGAGGTGCAGACAATCAAGAAAGAGGCTGTAACTGCTGGGTACATTTGTGTGTGGTGGGTCTGTATATGAGTTTGTGCATATGTGTTTGAGTGTCGACTTCTCTGCATCTGCCTCTGTTACTGCATGTATATAAAGCTGGCTCTGTGTGTGTGCATGTTTATAGGTTCATAGGTAGTCTACAGGCTTGAAGTTCAGAGGATGATTAAGGCAAAGCCAAAATTCCCAGTTCCCCCAGGCACTGCCTGGCCAAGTGACTTGCTCAAGGTCACATGGTAGGCAAATGAGGGATGAGGGAATAAAACCCTGTACCACAGAAAATACAGCTAACTGCCTTAATCCTCTGCATCAGTTGCCAGACTTATTTATTTATATGTCTATATATATATATATATATATATATATATATATATATATATATATGTCTACTTCATAACATTGACATTTCATAACATTGAATTTCATAACACTGAGACCAAAACATCTAAATCTTAAAACACTGAAAACTCAGAACATTAAAAGTGTGCTTCATAACATTGAAAACTACATTGCATACGTAAATAACATCCTCTCCACCCATAACAACCCCTAACTACCAAACACACTTTCGACTACATTTCTGGAGGGAGGCAAGCCCCCCCGTGTGGGGGGGCTCTGCCCACCCCACCCCCCGTAAAATGAATACACCAACTCCAAGATCGCACTACAGGGGAAAATAGTTAATTTCCTAACTTAGGAAAAAATCACTTTAGGAGGCAGTGAACATAAACCAACTGAAAACAGAAATAGTTCACTTTGCAGCAAAGGACCCCAAGCTGTATTAGCGTAAAAATGTTTTAATCTCCACTTTCGTACAAACACTTCATCAGAAAAATCTGATCAAACAATACAACTGGTTTATATATATATATATTAATCAATTAACCATAAGTAAAAACAATCAACAATTTTAACCCTTTAGTCTCCTTCTTACTAAAAAACATTTTATGTTAACATGTTCATTCAAACCAGCACACAAACTTATTTACCAACACACTTCACTAGTTTCAATTTCATTGAGGGGGTAACTTCAGAAGTAAGAATAGACAGAAGAGGGGGTAACTTCAGAAATGAAATTGAAACTAGAGAAGTGTGTTGGCAAATAAGTTTGTGTGCTGAAGTTCCCCCTGGTTTGAATGAACATGTTAACATAAAATGTTTTTTAGGAAGAAGAAAATTAAAGGGTTAAAATTGTTGATTGTTTTTAATTATGGTTAATTGATTAATATATATAAACCAGTTGTATTGTTTGATCAGATTTTTCTGATGAAGTGTTTGCACGAAAGTGGAGATTAAAACATTTTTACGCTAATACAGCTTGGGGTCCTTTGTTGCAAAGTGAACTATTTCTGTTAAAAGGGCACATATATGTTCTATTTGCCCAACAACACAGAGCTTTCAGCTTTCTCTATTAAGAACTGTAACAGAAAGAAAAGAAGAGATAAGGAAGATCCTATCGGAAAAATATGAAAATGTATAGGAAAAAAACGGGAAAAGAAAAAAATGGACAAGATTAAAAAAAAAAATATGACAAAAATGAAATTAGGGAAGTTAAAATTAAGTAACGTTAATCGAAAAGAAAATAATGGTATAATATGATTTTAGAAAGATCTTTTAATGTACTCATGGAAGGAAGTAAAAGAAGATGAAAAAGACAATAAAAGCTTGAAGAAAAAGGTTTTAAAATTTCTATGAATTAATGGATTTTTTTGTGGAGAATTTTATTACACAAGTTACTGGTGAAGGGGAATATGACATACAATGAAGAGGACAGAAAATTTGTTGACTGTAGTGAGGAATTAACAACAAAACATTGTTTTTCATATTGCAAAAAGAATAAAAAAAATTGGGAAAAGTTTAAAAAATTAATATAGATGGGAAGGGTATAAATGTATAAACATGAATATGATCTTATATAGGAATTATGATAAATATGATGTTGACAAATGGGATAAAGTACTGCTCGTTACAATATGGGTATTGTGGAAAAGATGATGTGAAAGTTTGTTATATAACAAGAAAATGGAAGAAGGTGCTAGATTAGCTGAAATAAGAATAGAACTATGAAAGTGTAAATATAAAAGAAAAAAATGAAATAAATGGAACTGTTTAGTTAAGTCCTTTGTTGTTGATTACTTGTAAATAATTTTCAGTATGAATGTAAAAAAACGAGTGTGTAAATAATTGACTTAAAAGTTTTTTTTTTATGGTACAAACTGGATGTAAATGTCAATAAAGCACCTACTACTTTTTTATGTTAAGTACCATGGGATTTTTTTTATATCTATCACCAATTCAGGAAGATGGGGCCTCAGTTTAAAGTCTCATCCAAAAGAAGGATAAAATAACTAAAGAATTATTTTGGTAACTGTGTTTACAAAATAATCTGAGTGAAGGTGAATTTTAAGGTTGTTAAAAAAAGGAACACTATAAACACAAAATATACATGAAGAAAAGTAACCCATATGATATGATAATGTACACAAATGAATTACTACTAAATTTAAACCATTCACGAACATCAGCACTAATCTAGTCTGGCACGGATATCTAGCAGTCTTAGAAAACACATGCAAAGATCAAAAGAAAAATGAGCAAAAACTTTCCATTCACATAACTTCATCTTACACAAATTTAACATAAATATTGGTGAATTATATTGCAACACTCTCTAGCATACCTCTGTTCATACAATAATACATGTATACCTCCATTGCTAAGCATTTTGGAAGAAAAGAAGAGAACATTTACACACCAGGTGCTGGGCTTTCCATCAGAAGACCTGTAGATGCTCTACAATACTACAGTGTGAAAGCACAAGAGAGAAAGCAGACACTCAACTGAGTGTGATTCCACAGAACTATGAAGCTGATCATTCACTCAAAATTTTAGATGGAGTACGAGTTCTCTGAGAAGAGAAGTACAGTAAACTCTCAGATAACTGGAACTCAAGCAACAGCACTATCAAGCAACCAGCAAAAAAAATATCAAAGAAATTCAGTACAATTTTCATGCGTTACACTTTCTGTCACACCCCCCCCCCCCCACAGAAACATACCTTACAGTTTTAGAGTTTTAAAAAGGAAGATATGAGTAAATTCCCCTATCTCCCCAACCCGAGAACAAGTCAAACCAAATAGTATAGGTTACAGTATTAGTCAGGCCTATTTTTAATAGTAACTCTCAAGCAACCAGAAACTGCAGTTATCCAGCATCTACCAATCCCCATGGGTGCCAGTTAATTGAGAGTTTACTGTATGTATAGGGGTAAAGCCCTCTGCATGGAAGGTGTAGGGGCATTTGCCCTATGGCAGAAAAATAATCCTTTAATTAAAACGTTTTTGAAAGAAGAGCTAGCTAGATTGTGGCTATTTGTTTCATCTGAGAAAGATGCATTTGATTGACCATGACAGATGCAGCAGGAAGCAGTAATAAAGTAATTAAAAAAAAACAAAGAAATGAAACTAATTTTTGCAAGATGGAAAAGAAATGTGAAGCATTTCCCTTTTCAAAGTACAATCACTCTATTATAAGTTAACAGTCAAGATATGCATCTCTCTTTCAGGCTGCATCAAGTTTTATTTGTTGCAGACTGATACATAGTACTACAGTGCATAACAGAACAGCATCCATACATAAATAAAAAGCAGAGCATGGTAAAATATAGGTACACTAATTTCCTCTAAAGCTCTATGCAATGGTCTCTGCAAAGGTATCTGATACATCTGTCAGATAAAATAGACCAATGCATGTTTCTTTTGGGATTTTATCCTCTCTAGGCCCTTCCCAAACCAGCTATAATTCTCTCTAGCATGACAGACATTGGAAAAGGTGCAAAATATGTCTTTCATGTCAGATGAGAAATGAGCTGACTTGCAGTGTGTCATCTGACCTAATCAGCTCTTTATTTTTATAATCTGTGATGGAATTTCTGTCACTGGTAATTACACTAGCAATGGCAAACAAAAAGATTCATCTGTGTTATATACAAAATACCAAACTTGAAATGACTGGACAGCTGTCACTGTATCTGATTACACAGTTACAACCTTCAGTTGTGAAATATACAATAAAACATAACAGAATGAAGAAATCTGGAGATGACAGGTGTTTCAACAAGCTGGCTGCCAGATATTATCCTGTTGTGTGGTGCTGGTCTTCCTGTACTGTGGGTATAATGTGAAACATAAATCACTGGCAAAATGAGGACATGTTTCATCAACTAATTTGATTCTTTAATATACAGACTTTGACATGTGATAATTTATTTACTCAGGAATGAGCACATGACATTATGATAACACGCTGCACACAGGCATTATTACATACCACTTCTCTTGCCTTTCCCTAATGTTTATGAAACTGAATAAAACAATAGCTAATCCAGAAAAAAAGGAATGAAGAATGATCCTTCGATCCAAGTATGTGACTAGAAGTGTAGAAATTAGGAGGCACTGTTTGAATGAGAACAGATTAAGTTTCTTTTCTTTTTTTTTCTTCCATTTTGGGGGTGTGACAAAGTGGGCAACACAGAGAAGTTGTGCAACAAGGATAAGCAGTGCAGTTCAACACGCAGATGTTCAGCTTGGATAGCATTTTAACTACTATAAATATCTTTCTGATCAAAAGTTTTAAAACTTTTCATCTCAACTCCTTGTCAGGAATCCTCTGGGGAAAATAAAATTAGAAGAATGAAAGTTAAGAATACCCCTATGGCATCAAACATTCAGTCTGCCCTGATATGTCTATAGGAAGATGAAAGGCTCTGGCAGAGAGTATCTAGCAGTGAAAAGACAGACATAACTAATTGATTAGAATTGTAGTTACTTATCTGAAAAACTGAATAACCTCACAAAGTAGGCATCCTACAGGTGATAGATCATGTGCAGACTGCAACTATTCAAGTCACTGATCCTGCATTTCAATGGAAATAAATTCATCACAACCTGAGATGCTGGGTATTTCAACCTTTAGTCTGATACCATATGGCCTCCATATAAACAGAGAGGATGGACAAGAATATACTGTCAACATTTTAGAGCTACAAATAGCCTACAGAGGATCATAGCTAACCCAAAAGGCAACCTTGCCATGTTTCCAAAGTGTGTTTCACAGTTTGAATACCACTCATTTTACAGTAGGTATAACTTGGGAATGAGTGGTTGTTTATTTACAAGCTTTCTCTTTCAAATAGGGACATAAGTGTCAGATCAGAGGTTAATTTCCAATTCCCCATCCATGATCCAAGGTGCATGTAGTAAGTGCAGGAAGGAACTCTGCTTCACATGGATGGGAAGCCTGTTCCAGAAATGGGGTAATCTCTGAATCACATGCCTGTACGTCCAACATATGTCTTATTTATGCTGCAAATGAGGTTTAGATGCCTAGATCTGGTGTTTCTGGTGCTGCCTGCTTTGGGATGTGCAACAGGTTCATAAGGACTGGATCAGAGGATGCTTTCAACGTCAGGCCTAGACTTCATCTCAGCAGTCTGCAGGAGACGGAGTACAATGATAAGACTTTGTGGCAGTATATTTAGGACATATTGTCTACACCATGAGGATGCTTAGAAGTCCAGGGAGCTCCAAAATGCAACAATGTCTTTCATATAGTATCTTCTCTCAGTAGCCTGCCAAAACATCTCTCTCCTCTAGAATGGCAAGCAACCAGAAATGCCTGATTCTAAATCCTGCAGAAAACAAACATGGAATTATAGGGCTGGAAGTGAGTAACACTGAAATGTGTGTGTGTACTTTTCATGGTCTGATTTTACAGCTATTCTAGCTATTTGCCATTAAAGGAAACAAAAATGGTCAGGTGATAAAATGGGAGAAAGGTTTGGAAAAGGGGTACTAAAACAGAGGAGTGGACAAGAGATAACATAAAAAGGGGGAACAGAGACATGTAAAAGCATACAGCTCTAGGCAACAGACCTGAAGTTACTGCAGAGAGACAGATACCAGATGGGATGTTCTAAAAGAGTGCATGTCAGTGATTGCTGTGTGCAAAGAAGCTGTCATCAACACATACCAGGCATGTGCAAGAAACAATGAGACAGGTAGAGAAATGTTCAGGAAAGACAGAATAATAGGGAATTTGTGGTCAAAACAGAACTGCACTGATTTGTTACATGGGCATTAAAAAGCAGAAGAGACTAAGGTCAGAAAAGGAAAAGTGAATATACAGGGATTATATTAAGGACAGAAAAAGAAAATGTGAATCACAATTTATTTATTTATTTATATTTTCATTTGTTATCCGGGCAGTGTCCGACTGGACCAGTAGCCGATTTTCAGCGAAGACCCGGGGAGAAAAGCTCCAAGAAAGATTACATAGTTTTTTTTACATTCGACATATAACTATTACACTGATAACAGTACATAAAGTAAAAATACAACATGGTGTCTATAAAAAGTAACAAAAGTGGTCATATTGAACAATGAACAGTTGTACCATACATATTATTATTATTATTTTTTTCTTTCCTTAGGATAAGAAGTCATGTTCTGTGAGTATGAAGGCTTAAATAGCCAGGAGGTATACAGAAAGGGGAAAAAAGGAGTTAGACATTTATGGGTGGGAACAAGCGCAAACCCTATGTTTAGAGAAATACTCCTTTAGGGTATGTTTAAATGTATATGTGTCATTGATGGACAGAATATGCTGCGGTAGAGAGTTCCATTGTTTGACAATGATATGGGAGTACAAGGAGATGCCATGAGAGTTTTGTGCTTTAATAACATTTAACAGTATTTTATCAGCAGACCTAAGGGATGTTAGGTTACTGTAGGGTTGGACAAGATCAGATAGTGCTGGGTAGTTGTTAGGTTTGTATAACACGGTGTGAGCAGTTACTAGTTGATTCAGGGTGAGAAGATGAAGCAGCTCTAACCAATTTAGCTGGAGGAGGGCAGTACAATGATAAGATCCTTGAGAGTGACTGGTAGTAAATCTGGCAATTTTGTTATAGGAAGATTCAAGGCTATTTAGGTCAGATCTGCGAAGACTGATAAATATTTGAGAACAGTATAGAAGAGAAGATAATAGATGGATTCTAGCTGTTGCGAGTCTAGCATGGTCAGTGAGATATGCTTTAGCCCTATAGAGTGAACCCAGTTTACTCTATAGGGTTCACCAGAATAAAATAAAATCAGAGGAGAAAGAGTCAAGGGATATCAAAAGCAGGAGCAACACTGAGATAAAGGGAATACATGAAGTGAGTAGTGTCAGTGTGAGAGAACCAAGGATGAGATGGTCAGGCAGGAAAAAACGCCGAAGGAAGGCTGAATGGTGGAAAGTATAATGTGATAGAGAAGGACTGAAGACACCAGAGGTACACTGGTAAACAGTAAAGATGGAAATATCAGCGTATGTGAAGAAAGTGAAGAAGGGATGACCCCAAGAAAGACAGGGCAGTTTTAACTAAAGGCAGTCCAGAAGGGGACAGTAAGACTGATGCTGTACAAATAGGAGAAATGCTGTACAAAGGAAGAGGTTGCACATTTGGCAAGGTAAGTGCACTCTGACAGGCATCATAGGTGTACACTAGACAAATGACCAATGGGGCTTTTATTAGCCTAACCATGCAACCCAAATGTATCCCACGAGTTATTGAGTCTTGGAGATTATTTTAAGGGTGTATGTTAGTTAGAACATGACTTAACAGCTGCCTCTGTCCATCAGAGAGACAGGTGTGAGACCAGGGGGTGAATTTCCGATTTCTCATCCACTGGTTCATGTTGCATTGAATAGGGTTAGGGAAGGGCTCTGTTTCACGTGGATGGGAAGCCTATTCCAAAGACTAGGAATTCTCTGAGATATGTACCTGTCCCTCCAGTTTTAAGATGTGGCTTTGGCACTAGTCATTTGTCTGTTTTAGGCCTTCCTGTTAGATATTAGTATCTTGAGGGATTTCTATAACTGCACCTAGCTTGCAGTCATCTGTAAACTTGGTAAATCAGAGGTCCTTGACATGGGCCTTGAATTCTGAAAAACAGATGCCAAAGAGGAGTGGACCCATCACAGAGTACTGGGGCTCTCCACTTGTGACCAGTCTCTTTGTGGAATTGGTCTCTCCAATCCTAACTTCCTGGGTCCTGTCTGTGAGCTAGCTGGCTATCCGGTGAGTTACATACGTACATACCTAATTCTGTGAGCTTATTTACAATACCCGAGTGGTGTACTGAATGAAATGCCTTAGCTAGGTCAGGGTAGGTATTATGCACCATTTTGCCCTCATCCATTGTCTTGATGACCTTCTTAAAAAAGTCCACCACGTTCAGTAGGCATGTCATGCCTTTGACAAAACCAGACTGGGTTGGCTGCAGTGTCTGAAGGTTTCCTATGTCACTGTTAATCATTTCCATGATAATTTTTTCCATGGCTTTGCATATGAGACTGGTCAGACTAATGAGTCTTAATTCCTGGGATCCAATGATGGTCCACTCTTGTGTAACGGGATGAACACTATGGTTTTCCATGCGCATGGTCCGAAGTCTTTGTGGAGGCTATGGTTGAAAGTGACACCAGTGGCTCTGACAGGTTATATTTCAGGCTATTTAAGAGGCATCCTGGGATATTATTGGAGCCCACTGAAGTTGTATTATAGGCCTTAGAGAGCGTATCTAAGACCTCTTCCCTATTGATAGCAAGAGGGATTATGTCAGATGGTATTTTCTGCTGGGGGTGGTGACTGGTGGTGAGGAGGGTAAGGTTGAAACTGAATTTGTAAGCCAGAAGATTTGGTATATCTCCTGGTTTTGTGAATTGGCTCCATTTACCAACAGTATGGTACACTGTTGTGTGCTGCGTTTGAGGTTTAAGACACAACTAAAGAAAGCCTTATGGTTGTCCTTGGCCTGGGATGCCATTTTTACCTCAAGATTTGATAGTCCTTTTAATCATCTATTCAGTTTGATGAGGAAGTTTTTTTTTATCTTTTGGACACCCTAAATTGGCCCTAGGTGTGAGTGAGTGAGTGAGTGAGTGAGTGAGTGAGTGAGTGAGTGAGTGAGTGAGTGAGTGAGTGAGTGAGTGAGTGAGTGAGTGAGTGAGTGAGTGAGTGAGTGAGTGAGTGAGTGAGTGTGTGTGTGTGTGTGTGTGTGTGTGTGTGTGTGTGTGTGTGTGTGTGTGTGTGTGCCTTCTGTGAAAGGTTGGGCACCGGGCTGGCAACTCAACACCATAAAACTCCACTGCCTATCATGAGCGGACAGATGATCCGCTGTGACAACCCCTAACCGGGGAAAAAGCCGAAAGAAGAAAAAGAAGGTGTTACACTTCCTAATTTTAGCTGTAACTCTTTTCTTTTGTTGTACAACCTGTTTGCTTTTGGATTCCATCAGGCCAATTTGTTTCTTGAGTTAGTTTTGGGCTTACTTCCGGTAAGTAAAGCAGCCTCTATGCAATCACTGACATGGCTGCACAGAATTCTGAGAGCAATTCCACATAGGCTACTGTGATATCTGTGTTTAGAGGGGCTTGAAATTTTGACAGGTTATAACTTAATAAAAGGTAGTTTGCCTTGGAATAGTTTCTAACTATTACAGGGTTTGCTGGGGTTACAGAATTTATTCTTATTTCTAAGGAGACTGCTTTGTCATCTGTTCTTACCAGACAGGACATGACACCAGGTGTGTGTGTGTGTGGGGGGGGGGGGGGGTGCAGTGTTCTCCCATATTTGTGAGTATGAGGTCCAATATGTTTGCACCTCTAGTAGGTGTATGCACTAACTGGTCCAGGGTGTTTGTATTTACAAAGTCAAGGAATCTCTGCGCTTACAAATTTGAGGTCATGTAGAATTCCCAGTTTATAGAGGGATAATTAATGTCCCTCATGAGTGTGGTACGGTGAGTGACTCCAATAGGTCTATGTACAAGATATGGGTTTCATGGGACATGGGTTTCATGGGACATAAAGGGTGACCTATACATTATTAGGAATTGATATGGGACTTTATGGTAATCTGGACATGGCAGAACTCCACTGTGTAGTTCTGTTTAACCAGTATAGAGGTTTGCTGGTTATTGATGTAGATGGGGACACATCCACCTTTAGTCCCTGTCTGCGCAGTTGCTTGTCTAAACATGTTTCAGTAACTGCACAGATGACAGCATTCTCCAAGGTGACGAGAGCTTTCTCCAAGGTGATGAGAGCTTGGAGGGAGTGGATTTTATTTGTTTAGATTCTTGGCACTGAGCAGTAACACCTTTATATTTCTTTGAACACAGAGCTAGGCATCAGCTCTGGTCAAGGTACCTGCACGTAACCTGTGCAGTAGTAGAAGCCTGTGCATTCATAAGACAAATGAGGGAACGAAGCTGTTACATTGTTGGAGTGATGGCATGATTCCAGGAGGACTGTATCACATAAACAGTGGCCAAAGCAGCAACTTGATTTCCTTAGGACAAGGAAGATGCTGACATGCATTTTGGATACAGAACAGCACGATTATGTCTTAAAAGAGTTACCAGGAAAATAAAAAAAAGAGTTACTAGAAATATAAAAAAGGGATACCAGAAAGGACAGAAGAAGACAAAATTCTTGTGGTTCTACTCTTATCAAGGCAGAACTATAACGCTGAGTATAGCATGCAGTGGTAAGAATGAACACAACATTTTTGTGTATAAGCACATGATGCAGCCTCCAGAGAACTGAAGGTCATTCTTCCACAGTATTGGACACTGATGAGGCCTCACTTGGACTGTGCTGAGTAGTTTAAAAATTTCACATGAAAAGAGACTCTTGGTGGATCCAGGATACATGAAAGGTGGAAAAGCACGATTAGATCATCAGATTAGTTGTTAGACAGAAAACAGAGACAGATCGATGATCCTGAATGTGTAACATTATTTATTTATTTATTTATTTCAGTTTGATTACCGGGGAGGTCCACTGGGCTTGGGGGCCTGTTTTCAGTGGAGGCCCGGGGAGAAAAGCTCCAACAGGAAATACAAGAGTTTAATAACATGAAAATTCAAAGACAGTTTGTATAACATATAGCAGGTAGCAAACAAAGACAATAAACACTAGCAATTTCTAATTTTGTTCAGGAGGAAAAGAGGCTTATATCATAAAAATCAAAATTCTACTATTTAGTTGCCTATGTTAAGTCTATTTAAAAGAGGTTAGGAAGGAGAAGAGGTTAGCCTGGAGAGAAAGGAGAAGACAGCTTGAGAGGTAAGGGCTGAAGAGTGCAGTTGCAATGCCTGTTTAGACAGAGGTAGGAATGAAGTTGGGTTTTGAAGTTATTAAGGTTGGTACATGTCCTTAGTGTGGAAGGCAGGGCATTCCATTTTTTAACTAGGGTAAAGATAAGAGAAGCTGACCTGCTGGGCGCTTGGGTTTTTGTACAGTGATCAGGTTTTGGTGAGAAGATCTAAGTGATCTAAGGAGGGGTATAAGGTTGAAGAATATTAGAAAGAGCAGGGCAGTTAGTAGGATGGGACAATAATTTGTAGGCTGTGATGATTTGGAGGAAGTCAAGTTGATTGGGGAGTTCAAGCCAGTTGAGAGAGTGAAGGGAGGTGCAGTGATGAGAGGAGGATTTGGCATTTGTGGCAAATCTAGAGATTTTATTGTAACATTGTTCCAATTTGGAGGTAAGTGTGGATGACAAATTAGTGAGCAGGGGAGCTCCATACAGTAGGGAGGGAAGGAGGTAGGTAGAGGCAAGGGTTAGTCTGGTATGAGGAGAGAGGAAGTGGTGGTTTCTATACAGTAAACCTAGTTTTATGTGGGTTTTTTTGATGTTTAGCTGGATATGAGTATTAAATTTTAGTTGGTCATCAATTGTAACAGCGAGAAGTTTGGTGGAGGGAACAATCTCGATAGAGGAGTTGTTGAGGCTGGTAATTTGAAATGAGTTTTTATCAAGGGAGGAGGATTTAGACAGGGAGAAAAGGAGGATCTTCGTTTTGTTTGCATTTAGAGAGAGATAGTTTTGGAGCATCCAGTTTTCAGTGGTTGTGAAGGCACTGAGTTAGGGCTTGGAGCTCAGTTAGGTTAGGGGCACAGCAGATCAAAGTGGAGTCATCAGTGTATTGCACAATTTTGGTGTTAGGAATGGTTTTGTGAAAGTCATTAATAAAGATGTTGAATAGTAATGGGCCTAGTACGGAACCTTGGGGTACTCCGGTAGGGGTAGGAAGGAAGGTTGAGGTGGCTTGGCCCCATTTCACGGCTTGGGACCTGTTTGAAAGGTAGCTGGAGAACCAGGAAAGGGTTTTCTGGCATAGGTTGAGATTAGAGAGGTAATTTAGAAGGTGGGTATGGGAAATAGTATCAAAAGCTTTAGATAAGTCTAGTAGAACAGAGGATACTATATTACCAGAGTCATGTGCTGAATTAACAGAGTGCAAGAAGGAGACAAGGGCGGTGTTAGTACTGTGTCCGGGGCGGAAGCCGTGTTGGGTAGGAGAGAGTAGTTGGTGTTTGGTAAGGAATGGCAGGAGCTGATGGTGGATACATTTTTCTAGGATTTTAGAGATAGGGGAGAGGATGGCTATAGGGCGGAAGTTTGAGACATTACAATTTTTACCGCCTTTGTGGAGAGGAAGAATGAAAGCGGTGCGCCATAGTTTAGGTACGTAGGATTCGAGTAATGACCTATTAATTAGGATGCTGATAGGTAGAGCAATAGAGTCAGAAGCTATTTTTAGTAAGGAGGATGGAATGCTGTCAGGGGCATTGGAGCAGGGCTTTAGTTTATAGAGGAGTTTCTTTATAAGATCAATGAATACTGGTTTGAGTTCGAAAGAGGGGAGGGAAGAGAAGGGGATGGAAGATTGAGCAGGGAGGGGAGGAAGGTTATTGTTTGTGAATGTCTTGGTTAACTCAGCGATGGAAGAGGTGAAGAAGGAATTGAATAGGGAGGCGATTTCAAGGTCAGATTTGCTGGTATCAGGACAGGGGTTGTTTTCTGAACCTGGTCTAAGGAGGGAATTAATAGAATTCCAGAATTGCTTGGGATTTCTAGTATGGTTTTCTTGTAGTTTAATGTAGTAAGACTTTTTATCTCTAATGACTTGTTTTTTTGGTAAGGTTTCTCAACTGCTTATACTGCTTTATAGGCTATATAGGCCTTTAATAGGCTATATAGGCTTTATAGGCTATAAAGGACCTGATCTACATTTACGAAATATTGAAATGAAGGACTGAAGAAACTTAAAAGGAGGCAGGACAGCAATAAAAGAAAAGGCACAAATGGCACATTATGGGAACAATTTATACACCTGTTAGGAAGACACATTTATTTACAAAATAGCAGGTTGATCAATGAAAACCTCCCAACCCAATGGCTGTGGAATAGGATTCTGGGGAAGTAGTCACAAAAGGGTGGTACAGCTTACAATTGGTAGGAGGGGTGGGGCAGTTGCATATTTGAACATGCTCACAAAGCAATGGCTCTTTTATACTGGCAATACAACAATAATAAACAGTTACTAAATGAGACCTTAGGAATCCAAAGCTGGATAACTAGACATGAAAATGTGAATCTTAGGACCAGTCCCAATTACTAAGACATGCAGAACTATATCCTAAACGGCTGATCCTGAAAGGAAGTACATTCATTCATTAATTAAAAGGTTCAAGTGCAGACTGGAAACTTTCACATACTTGTGATAATGCCATTATGACTGACAGACTATCCAGCCATCTCTAAAAAAAACATAAAAAATTACCAAGAAAAATCTAGCAGTGAGTTTCTTTTTAACATAAAAGGGACATGTGAGATTTGATTTGCTGCCCTATTCAACAGCATGACAGTAGAAAATCTAGACTATTTATAAGCAATTATCTGTCGACAGTAAATGAGCCAAAGTTAATTATTCTGAATATAATGAGAAGAGGAGGTAAATGAAATATGAAAGCCACCAAAATGAAAGAGCAAATTAAATAACAGAACAAAAATCTGCAAATTATACAGACAAGTACTTTAATTTTATGAGAACAGAGAGAAACAAAAGTACACAACAGCAGCTATCAAGAACAGACAAAGGCAATTTGTAATGGATTCTTCAGCAATATCTGAAGTTGCCTTCCAAGGATACAAAAGTGAAGCGGAATAGTCTTTAACTTGGGAAATTGTGTTTCCATTTAAATTCCCCCTTCAGACAAAGGCTAACTGTAGCAGTCATCCTTGTCTGTAATACATACAGTGCAAATGCAGCATTATCTGTGCAGCTATTTCTCAAGTTGTAAGTAACCAAATACCTATTTACTATATGTGCAAGCCAGAATCACCTCTACAGCAAACGTACAATGCATATAAACAGATTATCAGTCAACAAACTCCTGAATTTAACATCCCAACAGATGATACCTAACAGCACCACTACTTTAAATAGCCTGAAAATGTTCTAGGGCAGACAGTATTCATCATAGTGACTGTATTACTCACCTCCCCAGTGCTCACTGCCCACTTTCCAACAGGCAGCATGACTTGGCATTTCATGTCATTTTTTGTGGCAATGAAGCACAGCATTGTTTGCGCATGTATACTTCAATGTACACAAATGAGTCAAATTGTCACCTGACAGCATTCTAGGAAAATTTGAAATGCTGTAAAGCAATCTAAAACACACAACGTTGGACAGTTAAGACTAAGTACATGGCTGACTCAATTAACAAATGTCTTTCCTTAATTTACCTTTTTTAATATGGCAAAAAAATCACCAGGGAAAAATGCGTGCTTATTCTCTCTTATTTAACCTTTAGGCTTCTTGACTTTTGAAAAAAAAAAAACATGATACGCCGGACAAACATTTTTTCATTAAATTCCTTCTGGTAGTAAAGCAACTTAGTAGTAATGTACACTACAGCCTTTCAAAAACCTTAAACAATTACCACACAAAACTGAAAAAGATCAGTGTGAAGAAAGTGACTCCAAAAACACCCAGAACACCATCACTTACATTCATCTATAAAGGAACCCCTAGTACAAATCAATATGGAAACTTCAGATTACTAACTACCTTTCTGAAAAAAAAGTATGGAGCATTTTTTTAGAATAATTTAACAAGAAAAGGAACAAGTTTCAATCTTTTTTTTTTGTAACATTTTTACTTCCTACATTCCGAGAGAAAAATATCAACTCACATTCAAACAAACAGAAGAAGAGATATAAAATTGAAACCCATATAATACCTGAAAACTGGCAGGCATGTTAAAATATCAAAGCTCTAAATTAGTTCAAAACCAGAATCATACCTTGACAAGAAGTTCATAGCGGGGGATTCTTTGAACTGGCTTGATCATCAAATCGGACAGGGCTTGCTTCTCCTTGTTTTCTCTCGTACATTGCTGTGGGTAATGAACAACACATAAAAGTTAGGAGCACAAGTAAAACATAGGGCCATGCAAGAGTAAGCAGTACTGAGCTTTAAGAAACCTGCAGCCATGGATTCACCCACTCTAAGTATTCTTAAACCACCACTCCATACAATAATACTGAGGTTACAGGACACACAAAAATCGCCATCCGTTAATGAAACAGAATCGTTTGTACTGATTACAGCAACAAAACCTGATATTCAGTCTGATCCCTCTTCAGAACCCCACTTTAATTTCACAAATACATTCGTTCAAAAGACTAAAACAAATATCCAGTGCTGCAAACTTCTAGATATGCACAATACGATGTTCTTGAAGTAAGCAACTTAAATCAAGGAAGCAAAATGCACAGATGGATGCATGTTTATAGTGTGATGCAATAAACATAAATATCAGTGGCTATGCTTAAAAAATAAATTCTTAAAAAATACAGCTGCTCTGCTAAGGAAATATGCTTAACATATCACAAACATAGAACAATTAAGGATAAAGATATGTGTTTACTATATTTGGGAAACTGATTTACAGATGAGTTAAGATAAACTTGACTAACACTGTGCAAAAAAGATTTTTGGCATATAGCTCAACAACAAAGTACACAACACAATTTTTTTTTTTTACATAACAATGGAGAGGGGAGAAACAGCAACAACTCCAACCTCACAGTTTAAATGATATAACAGAAAACCAAATGGGGAATTTTAATACTGGAAAACAAAATTTGAACATAACAGTTGACCATACTAATGTTGACCACCTGCAGTGAAACTGACAGTAACTATTCATCAACCTGTTAAATGAGAAAAATATGCTTTAAAAGTAAAAAAAAAAACAAAAAACACTCATAATGCATTCATGTAGTATCTGATAAATACTTGCACCTCTAAATAAATGTGACAAATTATCCGGCTAGAAGGCAGCAGATGCAAACACCAAAAGTGACCATGAACAACTTAGTGTTGGCATGCTACCACGTCATGATGACTTTACTTTGATATCCTTTCAATAATAAGTACAAATCAAAAGTGAATCCACTAATGAAATGGCAGTACACCAATTATTTATCAAAAGGGTAAATTAATTGGTCTGTTTCTGACTTTTCAATCGCACAGCCCACAAAGGCAAGAGCAAATATAATAGACATAGACAATTTAAGAGCCAATCAACCAGCATGATGTGACAGGAAAATGAAGTACCTACAGAATATCGCACAGAGGGAGAAAATACACACACCACACAACTGGTTACTGGGCCACGGATTGAGCCTTAGGACCAAGCAGCTAAGGTGCAGAGATCTTAACCATTAAGATACCACGATGTCCATCTGTTTGTCATATCAGTACCTCAAATTTGGCAATGAACCTGCTTAACTGGAGGATCTATCATCAAGAAAAGAGATATGAGGAGACATCAGTACACTTCGCTAAGGGACTTCTGCGAAAACAGCATCTAACTGATTTCCAGCAGCAAAAAGGGAAGCATGATAAGGTCCGTTACGTGAGGATGGCGTCTGGGCATGCAGCTACTCCGCATCAGCCACAAACGCTTTATGGTGGTATGATTCCATTAAGTCTTAAATCATGCACTATAGGACGGCCTCATCAAGTGAAATCTGCTAGCACAACAATCATCCCGCTTTAGAACATTCCTGCATTACTATCTGTTGCAGCCATTTCAACCAAAAGACATTACAACACTACTTTCTGGTCAGGAAGAGAGCTTTTCTCAGTGAAGCAACAACGGACATCTGCTGACAGGATTCTGACAAAGGAATTATGCAGGAAACAAAACAGGTTAAAGAAATTATGTTTGTAAATAATGGGTTGTTTTGGTTTGGGCCATACATTAGTTAAGCAGTGAGAAATATATTGAGCAAACAGCATAAATAAAGTGTACTATGTCATGTACTACAAAATGATATTGTTAGACCTCACTTTTAAGATTGTATTGATAGCAAAGATTTAGCAACACTTTTTAAGCAATGTTTGAACCAACTAATACATTTTCCAAAAGCAAAAGCCTTCATAACCATGTAGAGAAAAATGTCACTGCTGGATTCCATGCAAAACACTGAGTTCAGCAGCAGTGAAAGTAGTGTAAATTGCAAACACTCAGACAAATACATGGCTAAATATGATGATACTACGGATCTTGTATAGAATGAATACAGAACAATTTTACTTTAACCTGACAATATATAAAATATCACTGGAAAATAAAAGCCCTAAACATACCATTGGTACATATACCTAATGGCACATCATCATATAACACAACCCATAGACTTAACTAAATTGTATAACATTGCCTTCATGTTAAGAATTAGTCACCTCCTAATTCACACCACCCACCACTAGAGCAATCCCACTGCATTCCTGTAACCCAAATTCTCCCACCTAATATGTGCAAAGCATGGTTGGACTTACCTAAAAGCAGAGTGGTCGAGTCACCGCTCATGTCTGGATAGTGAGAAAACTGCTTATGTGTTGTTTTCTGATAAAATTACTTCCTGCAACATTATTTTGTGATATTAACCACACTCAACTTCAGATAACATCTTCTTGGGCCACACCATTTATAAACAGAAAACTGAACCCATGGCGGGCCACAACACCATATAAGCTGATACGGGGTGAAATCCTCCAGTCCATGGTCAGCTGCCTGAACAGGTTTTCATACTTACCAGACACGCAAGCAAACACATGCTCCTAACACGCCTATACTCCCCTATACTACACCAAAGAAACATAACACCTCTCCCACCAGCCAGGATCACTGACAAAGTCCTCATCTTACAGTCACTATGGTGCTATTATTTACGTTTTGATAAATGGGATGTCTGTCTGGGCACTGCCCATTTACAATGGCAGTCTCAGAAGAAAATCTCCACAGCAATCATAGATACTGATGTCGATACACTGGGAAGTATATAACTGGGAAGTATATAACTGGAAATTTGACCAATGATCAACTCTACCTGATCACTGCTTAGCAATCACCAATGAACCTATAGCAAAGTAGATACCTAACCTTCTTCAAAGCCAGCCTGGGGTTAGAGGAGATGCTAAGCAGTTATAGCCATCTATAACATGTTTCTGTGAAAACAGGATAAAGCTGGTTAGCCAAAAACAAAACTGAAAAGTAATTCTGACAGGAGCATTGCACTAGCCACCTCAATGCTGGCTTAATGGATAAAAAGTACCTGGCTCTGATAACATGCATTTTTATTGAATGAATTTCTTCACTACAGGTCATTCATTTATTTATTTACTTGTTGATTAGGGTTGGTCCTACTAAGCTTATGGTCCACTTTTAAGGGTGACCCGATGCATTATTATGCAGGTTGTGGGGAAATTCAGCCATAACATATAAAACTGGTTTCTGAGAAAGACGGTCCTATTGTAAAGAAAGGTTAAACATTTAGTATTTTAAAAGTATAATCAGTTGAGAGACTTCTTGAAAGTTACTCAAATAATGTTGATACTTTGAACACAACTTCAGGCAAGTTACAATATTCACAATTTATGGAGTTTGAAGGAAATTTACAAATAAGCCAGACAGTGAAAGAATAAAGTGGAAATCTGCGTAATCAATTATGCTACCTATAACCAAAATGCTAGGTTAATCATGATAGCCAGTACAAAGAGACTGATTTCAAAAAGAAGTTCCTTTAGTAGAATCTGGACATTTTTAAAGGAGTTTGCTGGTGGGGAGCAAATTTAGAGTTTATGTTTTTCAGAAATGTCAGGAAGAGTGGGCTGGCCAATCTGTGGCTAGAGAAAGAGCTTTGCTCATGTTATCTTCAAAGCTGGATATCAAGATTGGTCACCTTCAGTGAAAGGGACTATCTGAAAAAATGTATTAGACCTAGACATTAGAAAGTATAAATATTGTATCTGGCAGCTGGACTAAAGGATTAAGGTGCTGTTAATGAGCTATTTCCTGTGGTCCAATGGTGCACAGTTTGATTCTCTCAGCTTCCATTGCCTACACATGTGACTCTGAGCAAGTCACTTAACCACACTGCGCTCCCAGGCTGAGTCTGAAAAAGGCTCATTGAGATCAGTGCTCCACCAAAGGAAACAAATGTAAATAAAAGGCACCAACAAACTGAATGTAAGCCACTTACGACTTGGGAGTACAGAGCTTATAAGAAATTCTAACAGATTTAGGCAGCCAGGCAAACTTTAAAATACCATTATGTACAATTTTAAACAAGTGTTCAGATAACTTGAAAATTAAGAAACCAGAGTTAATTATTGCTTATATAATATTTTGCAAACATTGACAAACTCCTCAGTGGACTTCATTATATGAAATCTTATCACTCCCCTGACATATTAGCAATAACAGAATCTTGGCTAAAACTGAATATCAGTAATACAGAAATACCCCTCCCCACTGACTCTGACATCCTTAGAACTGATAGAATAAAAAACAGGAGTAGCAGCAATAATGAACCGCAGTAGCATACATCTGTCACGTTTCCCATCTCCCATACCTTCCTTCCTCAATGCCAAACTACTTCTAATCAACTTAAAAGTAAAGTCACACAAAACAATATGTATGGCAGCTCTTTATATCCCCCCTGGAGACAATATCAGCACATGGGAGGACATCCTACCTTGGCTATCTGATAATGTACTCTAAGATAATGGCTTCTAGTATAAACTACCAACTTGTCAGTGATCCTACTAGAATCGCCCTGAAAAACGGTAAAACTAAAACCCTGAACTGGTTATTAACAAGTCACCCTAACAATATTAGCTCCCACAGCACCTTAGCTAGCACACTTAGTGATCCCCTGCCCATATATGCCATAAGAGAATGCCATACTTCTCCCAGGGAATGCAGAAATGAATCCTACTGCAACATGAACAAGTCTGACCCACAACTGTTTAACACCGCACTACAATCTCCCAACTGGAACTTTCTAAAAGTCTTGCCACTAGATTGATGCAGTATTCTATTTTAGTAAGATATTTATGGAATTACTAAACAGCATTTCCTCCCCTTAGGCTTAAAACAGTGCAAAACAACCGTGTTGCTTAGCTCATTTCTACTACCAGGAAATAAATGAGGAACAGAGATAAAGCCTGGAAGTCATGGCTCAATAATAAAACAGAAAACAATCTTCAGCAGTATAAATACTTACGAAATAATGCCACATACCAAATCAAACTCGACAAGAAATTTTATTAATCCAGTTTGCCACCATATCTAAAATACTGCACCATGGCTCAAATGGACAACTAAACCCCAACTTCCATTACTCACCTGAAGATACAACTAATGCTTTCAATAATCACTTTATCTCTAGCATCGCTAAACTACTTCACAATGAAGCTCAAAATACATCAATTCCCCTTAATAATCTGATCATATCCCACTCAGTCTCACATCTGAGTTCCATTAATACTCACTCTTTGTCCTTTCAACCAGTATGTACCTTAACAATTAAGAAATATCTCAAATAAATTAAAGAGTACACTTGCTCCAGATAAAATTCTTGGTGATTTCTTAAAAACAGCAGCCAGCTTAATTTCCTTTTTGGTATCCATTCTCATAAATAGGTCTATTTACGAATCACATGTCCCAGCCTTATGGAAAAAAAAATCTTGCAATCATTCCACTTCACAAGGGAGGTAACTCTAATGAAATATCTAACTTTAGACCCACTGCCATTCTCTCACCTCTTTCAAAAATATTTGAAAACTGCATTCATAAACAATTAATGACTCATTTACAAACTACTTCCTTAAAGTCCACAGCACATGGTTTCAGACCAGGGCATAGCACTACCACAGCTCTCTTAAACTTCACCAACACTATTAACCTAGCCAAAAACAAAAGCCAACTGGCTTCTGCCGTAATTCTGGATCTGCCTAATCCTTAGATACTGTTTCCCATAGCTTTCTTCTAAATACAACTCTCTTCACATGGCCTATCAAACACCTCCATAATCTGGTCCTCCAGCTACCGTTCCAATATATTTCAATCTATTAAATGGATTAATTTTTCCTACCCATCAAAACAAGTGTTCTTCAAGGCTCCATAGTGGGTACACTGCTTTTCAACATATTTACCAACAACCTACATATAGTCAAATGTCCCTCAAACAATATGCCGACAACTTCACATTAATCTGTTCTGCCCGTAATATAATTACTCTACAACACCTCACCCAAGACTAATTTTCATCAGTTGAAAGCTGGTTCAATAACTCTCAACATCTACTCAATCAAAAAAAACACACACAAAGCTGCTGCTATTCCTCCCCAAAAACCTTTACACACCTCAAACAAAATTTCTCAATAACAGTGTCTAATGTTTGTTGTTGGATTTACAATAAAGAAGTGCAGATTTATCTCACTGGTGGCTTGGAACCATTTTTTTGTTTTATATTTGTTGGAGTGGACTGACTTGTTTGGTTTAGTGTCTAATGTTGTGTCTTTCGGCTTTTCCCGGTTAGGGGTTGCCACAGCGGAACTCTGGTCCGCTAATGATTGGCAGTAGATTTTTACGTGCTGAGTTGCCGGCCCAGATGCACAACCTTCAACAAAGGCACGCCCATTCATGCATGTCTCCACAGAGAAGATGCTTTAACTGAGAATCGAACAGGACAGTGTCTAATAATACCCGTAAATAAGTCATCCTCAAGCTACTAGACATGACAACTGATGATAACCTGAAATTTGACTTACATGTGCAACAGTTAATCAAAAAAAAAAACACACCAAAAAGTAGGGACACTAAACCAAACTAAACTAAACCAGTGCTACAATAAAATAAGAAAATTTGTCATTAACTCATCAAACAGAACACATCACTGCTTAGCCCTAAAAATGGCTTAATTGGCTCACATACACAAAACTACTCCTAGTCCACACATTAATATAGAAACCAAAGCAAAGCCCTACTAAACTTACTGTAGACATCCACCCCCACTATGCCACTTTGATTCGAAAGCAAAATGCTCCTCACTACCTACAAACCACACATATAAGCAGGAGTCTCTCTCTATTCCCGCTATGTAGCCCACTCCTGAAATGTTATCCCCTTACCCCTTAAACATCAACTATAACAACATTTACATTCACACGGATGCAAACAGTTTAGTGGGCATCTTCTGTTTGAGCTCTAATCACAATACTGCAGGGCAAATACATAATTTGTCTACGTTGAAGTTAAAAAAAAAAGAACGGTTAGCAAATCATTCGTTTTTGAAAATAAGGGGAAGGAGCATCACAGAACCTCGGAATTTCTGGAGACCTACAGGCACCCATATCCCAGGCTCTATAACTGAATTTTAACACAGGCTTAGTATTGGTCTCAAACCATCCCGAAACCTCATATAGTCTAAAACTGGCCATCCTCAGAGGTGTGCATAGAAGGTCACTTTAATTTGGTTGGGGGACTGGAAGCAATGTCATTATTTTTTTTTAAATTTTCCTCTCGAAACCTCAACTGGTATGCATAAGATACTATATCTTGTGTAGGACTGGGGACAGTGTGGTCATTTCTTTAATTTTCCTGACTAACTTCAGAGATGCACACAAAGGGTCGATATAGCTTGTAGACAGTTTTACTGTTTAGGAATAACAAGTTAAAAGCTTTTCTGTGATCATTATTGTTTCACTTTCCTCACTATCAAATGTCAGATGCATATGCAGGCGATTACATAAGAACATATTATAGGTTCCAGGATGATATCAGTTTGATATGGAAAGGTTCGGAAGAGTCCCATGAAGAATGTTTACGATATGTTAACAGCACGACTAGCTTTTTGCGCTTAACCTGGAACATCAACTCAAACTATATGGACTGTTTGGCTGTCCACTTGGTCAAAGATGATGGTAACGAGAGATATATAGCCACAATACAGAGAAAGGAAACATATTACAACTGTTTCCTACATTACAGCAGCTCACACCCAGACCAACAAAAGAGATCTGCCGTTAAAGGGCAGTTGGTGAGAGCTGCTCATATGGTGACTAGGCCAGAAGATTTTATAGAGGACTGTGGCACTTTACGCTCAATGTTTTTGAAGAGAGCGTATCCAAGCAATTTGATTGATGAGCTAGTGCAGGAGGTAATGAGAAAAAGAGAAAGAGGCTACTTTAGACCCGTCCTTAATACTGGGAATAGGACGGGTAGAATCAGTAGCCAGGATACCAACACGAATGTGAATATGTCCTTAGAGGATGATTTCCTGTTTTTGAGGGTCAACCAGCACAGGAGTTGCACCTAGCTAACAGCCAGGATTTTTCTGAAGCTCTGATTATAACTTATAGTGAAGATTGTAGAAGTCTGAAATGGATATTTGAGAAAAACTGGTCCATCTTCTCAGAAGACCCTTGTGTTAGGAACCATGTAGGTGAAAGACCCATTATAGTGTATCAGAAGGGAATGACCTTCAAGGACTTATTAAAGTATACAGGGCAAGAAAATTTTAATGGCACGCATGGTAATCTAAATGTGGATCATGTACTTGCTGCCACAAAATAAAGATAGGAGACAGGTTTATTGTATGAAACAAAACATATCAAATAAAAGGGAAATACAATTGTAAATCAAAATCAGTGGTATATATTGCTATTTGTGATGCATGCTCAGTATTCTATAGTGGCAAAACGGAAAGGTGGTTTTGCCAGAGAATTTACAAGCATGTATATGCCATTAGAAAGAACAATTTAAACAATGCTTTGGCTAAACATGCTAGTGACCAAGTAGGACATCAATTCAAGTTCATGGTCATCAATCAATTTTGTATTGATGACAAGAAGGCATGGAGTGTTTATTTAGAGTTAAAAGAGTTGAAATGGCAAGAGCGTTTGCAAGCTGATAGCTGGCCAGGTATCAATGATCGTAGTTCAGTTACCCCAGTTCTAAAGTTAAAGGCATTGGGGAGGAAGAAAATAGTTTAAAGCCAATAAATTTGGCTTATTTTCTTTAACACAATTCTGTATAAAGTACTGTCTTTGAAAAACAGTAATAAGGTTACTATATGTAATAATGACACTAACTTTAAAACAGGACCTTGTGATGTTGACGTAAGCAGGAGCATAACCAATCTAATGCAAGAAAGTGCTCATGTTTTATTGCTTTTACGCCATTAAAGTGTTCAAATTTTAAAAGTTTGGCGGCTTTTATTGGATATTTTGAGAACAGTTGTTTTGGGTCCAGGCACCAGCTTTCGTTTGGTGTATTTGGTTTGTTTTTGTGGATTTTGGTGTTTCATTGTACCTAAACTGTCTTCTGCATATCCAAGAGATATATAATTATTTCCTCTCTATTTTGCAGTTCTGGAAATACTGATAGATGGACTGTCTGAATAAGGGAGCATTCTAAATCCTCCCTTACCATGAAGGGGGTTAGTGCAAGGAATGAAACTGCCCTTATGAAAGACTGAATTGCTCCTTGCACATGACAGGTTGCGATTCGTAATTCTCTGGTGGTAAGATCTTTTCACTAGGACACGGTTTGCCAAGGATGGGTACAGTAATTTTCATGCTGAAATAGTGGCTGCATGCAGCTTAATAGAACAGTAAGAAAAAACTGCCAAGAAAAGGTTTCACAAATTATGACAACACCAGTGTCCCTGCTAGGGATGAAAACTGGCCCTTTTGTTTCCATCAGATGGAGAATCATATTCATTTCAGTAGACATGATTGCTTTGCACTATGTTTTCTGGCTTCCTTTCTAATTTTAGGCACATACTCGCACACAATGTTCTTGAAAGGAATCACAACATTCATACAGTTAGCTGGAACCCCTGTAAGTTTGGGCGCATCATTTGACTTCTGCATAAACAGGTCTACGGCCAGTGACAAACTGTAAAGTGTCTCTTGTCATCAGATATGCCACTAATGAGAACCAGTGTTGTCTGAGCTAACAAGAGGTTACAAGGATCATTTTTAGTCCCTGTCCTTGCCTTTTGTAGCACTCTCAGTAGCAGATGTGCAGGGTGAAAGGTGCGAGGAAAAAGGCTGCTCCATGGCAAGGAAAAAGCATCCACTGCCCAGGCACTGCCGCATGCGAGGGTTGTACAATATCAGTGAAGATTATAGCTCTCCAAGGAGACAAAAGTACATGGAGATGTTCGAGTGTATTCACTGTTACAGTCATCACATTTGGGTTATCTGCCTGCAGGTAGCTCTCAGCCGGCCTGAATACCAGAGTTTTGGATTTCTGTGTCGGATGCTGTCGCTTCTTCCATGACATCAGGTCGTCAAGGATATAAAACATGCAGCCGATGCCATTACATCAGTTTCTCTTGCCCCAGATGTCACGTGCCCCCACAATAGGAAGCAATTATATAGTATGGAACACCCCCAGCAAAAAGCAAATACACAAGATATAAAATATGCCAAACAAGAAGGAAAGGTAAAAGTCAAGAGAAGTCAGGGGGCTGGAGGGAGGGTAACCAGGACTGCAACAGTGAATACACTTGAACATCTACATTTATGGTAAATGCACACAACTGTACTATGTTCTTCATGTTTCACTGTTGCAGTCATCACATTTGGGTTGATTCCCAAAGCTAAGGAAGGGTGGAAGTAGTTAAAGAGCATTAGGGCTAGCAATCAGGCCCTGTAAGACTGCTGTGGCAAATCCAGGTCTGGATTTAGAAAAGATAGGCAGGTGGTAAGGCTTGGTGAAAGTATGTACAGAGCTCCAGGTAGCAGCTTCCAGGATGTCCCTGGTAGGGACTCCTCTGAGAAATGCCATAGAGGTAGATGCAGCTCTGGTGGAATGTGGTATTATCCCCTGTGGGGTAGGTTTTCCATGGTACTTGTAGCAGAAATGGATGCAATGGGCTATCCATTTGGAAATGGTTTGCTTTGAAATGGCCTTCCCCTCTGCCCCTGCAGCAAAGCTAACTAGCAGCTGGTCAGATTTTCTGAGAGGCTTAGTCCTGTCCAAATAGAATTTAAGCTGTCTGTGCACACCCAGAGAATGCAGTATCCTTCCCCCTTTATTTTGAGGATCAGGGAAAAAAAGTAGGCAAATGAATGGACTGGTTTAGAGCCACACTAGACACCACCTTGGACATAAAGGATGGATTAGTCCTGAGGGAAGCCCTGTCTGCATGGAAGATAATGAAGGGTTCCACTGCCATGAGGGCCTGTAGTTCAGACACTCTTGAAATGATGGCCAGATGTAAGCCTGTTTTCCAAGAAAGGAATTTCAACTCTGTTGTAGCAGCTGGTTCAAAGAGGGGAAGAGTGAGTTTTTCCAATACAAAGTTAAGGTCCCATGCTGGAGTGGGAGCTCTCCTGGGGGGGGGGGTCTTAAATTTTTGGCCCCTTTAAGGAATTGTTTTAGCAGGTGGCTCAGTATTATAATGTGCTGAGATGGCAGAGGTAAGAATCTTAATTGAAGAGAAAGATAAGCCCTTGTGGAGCATTTCTTTTAAATAGTCTAGAATATGAGGTAAGCTGGGCACCGCTGTGCCCATCCCCTGAGCCTGGCTCCAGGAACAGTATCTTTTCCACTTTTCTGAATAGGATTTTCTAGTACTAGGCCTCCTTGCCTCAAGAATGACATTCAGCACCTGCTTACTGAAGGTTGCTAGAGGTGAGCTCAGGGAATTATTCAGGCTGCAAGGTTCAGGGTTTAAAGCTGAGGGTGCAGAATCTGGCCCGCCTGCTGGGACAGCAGGGAAGGGGTCTGAGGCAGGTGCCACGGTTGTAGCACTGTCAGACTGTGCAAAAGGGGGTACCAGTGCTGGCGTGGCCAGTCTGGTGTAATCAGTATTGTCCTTGGCTTGTCCTGTTTGATCTTTAGTAGAACCTTCGAGAGGAGAGGAAGAGGGGGAAGGGCATAAACTGAGAGGCTTTCCCAGGTAAAGGACAGGGCATCTACTTTCTAGGCTTGAGTGTGGGGAGTTCTGGTGCAGAGTTTGTTCAACTGGTAGTTCTGAGGGGAGGCAAACAGGTCTACCTCCAGTGTCCCCCATTTGTTTCTCAAGAGCTTGAATATTTTGTGTTCCAGTTTCCATTCATGTGGGTCCATGAGATTTCTGCTTAAGTCATCTGCCAGTGAATTTAGTTTGCCTGGCAGGAACTGAGCTTGCAGGTTCACTTGGTAGCTCAAGGCTGTGTTCCACAGAACCATGGCTAGTCTGCAGAGTGGGTAGGAATGCCCCCCCCCTTCTTGTTTATGTACCACAAAATGTGGTGTTGTCTGTCTTTACCAATAGTTGTCCTGGAATAATAAGGTCTTTGAAGGCTGTCAGAGCATTCTGTAGAGCTAACATTTCTTTTTGATTGATATGCAGGTGCATCTGTTTTGGGTTCCATTTGCCCTGAATACACTGCCCTGCCATGTGAGCCCTCCATGCATAGTCTGATGCGTCTGTTGTTAGGGTTTGAGAGGCAGAGGGTAGAGTGAAAGGGAGTCCCTTGTTGTGGTAGCAGGCCTTTGCCCACCAAAGGAACTCTGCCCTTAGACAAGGAATGATATTAATCATTGTTTCCAGGTCCTGAGAATGTTGACACCATAGACTTTTTAGATGATATTGAAATTTCCTCATATGCAGTCTTGCATTTGGAATTAACAGAATGCAAGAGGCCATGAACCCCAGGGCTTGCAGGATTTTCCTTGCAGATAGCTGGGTTTTTGTGGCCAATAGTTTGAAGTAGGTTGTCAAATAAACTTGTTTCTCTGGAGTGAGGAATGCCATCTGGGAAGTTGTGTTCAAGCTTTCTCCCAGGAATACAATCTGTTGGCAGGGTAATAGGTGTGATTTCTTCTCACTGATGGTGTACCCTAGTGAGGTCAGAAGTCTCTTTACAAATGCCAGGTGTTGTAATAGCAAGTCCTGACTCTCTGCCTGAATCAGGCAATCGTCCAAGTATGGGTAAATCTGAATATTTCTCTGCCTGCAAAATGCAATGGCTGGAGCTAGGCACTTTGTGAATATCCTGGGCGCAGTAGGTAAGCTAAAGGGAAGTGCAGAGAACTGATTGTGCATGGAGCCTGCCCTGAAACATAGGTATTTTCTGCAGGATTCCCTTATCAGCATGTGCGGGTAAGCTTCTTTTAAGTCTAGGGTTGCCAGCCAGGCATCCTTGGCTAGCAAAGGAAGAAGCTGTTGAAGAGTTAGCATTTTGAATTTTGGAACCACCAGAAAGGAGTTGAAAATAGACAGACCCAGGATAGGACACCAGGAGTTTTCTTTTCTGGGAACCAGGAACAGTTTTGAATAAAAACCTTGTCCCCTTTGTTCTGTTGGGACAGGTTGAATAGCCCTGATACTGAGGAGAGAGAGAGCACTTGTTTTTGGGCCTCCGACCCACTGATTTGGGGGGAGTTCTGGCCATCCACTTGGGGCTGGGAGTGAGTGGAAGTGGAATCTGTATCCTCCGGAAACTATGTTTAAAACCCATTTGTCTTGAGTGAGTTCCCAGTTTTTTGCATGCAGGGCGAGATTTCCTCCTAAGGGAGCAAGTAGTGGAGCAAGGCTTGGAAGAGTTAAGGATAAGTCATTGTGTCATTTTTCCATAGGGGGGTGGTTTACCACTCCTTGCTTTGGAAGTGGGAGCCCCCCACTGCTTAGATCTGTGCATAGCCTGAGACTGAAGTCTTGGTGGTCTGCTGCTCCTGGGTTTGGACTGAGAAGGCCTGGAAGGGACTGTAAAGGACCAGTTCTTTGAAGGCCAATGATTACTGAATCTGGGTAGCTGTACTTGTAAGAATTTTTTAACAGTTTGCATAGATTTAGCTTTTTCCTCCATCCTTTTAAGGACGACTTCTGCTTTGTTGCCAAAAAGGCGCTCTTGGTTTAAGGGTGCATCCATTAATTTAGCTTTAACATGATCTGGCAAGTTTTGTTCCTTAAGCCAAGCATGCCTTCTAAGTACAGACCCAGTGACAACAGCCCTGCAAGATGCTTCTAAAGCATCAAAACCACATTGCAAATTATGTTTACCAACTTGGTCAACAGAATGCATTAACTCTTGTAAATCTTTGTGTTCAGCACAGTCAGGAATCAACATCATTTTCTGTTTAAGTAGTCCCATAATATGCTGTTGATACTTTAGCATATGAAACTGGCAATTTAAAGCCCTAATGGCCAAAGTATCAGAAGTGTATACCTTCTTATCCCATCTGTCAAAGCTCTAGAGTCCCTATCAGAAGGGGTAGGATTTTTGGCAGTAGTAGCCTTAATGCCTTTTGGTCCTTGGGAAATGGTCTCTGGATCCGCAGTAGGATTCTTGAAGAGAAATTTGTGAGAGTCCGGTACTCTGTAGTACCTGTCAGGTTTCCTGGGAGCTGGAGGCAGAGTGTCTGGGGTAAGGATGGATTCCAAGAAAACATCATCTACAATCTCCAGAACAGGAGGGATAGCTAGAGGCCTGTGTTGAGGAAGGTTTAAAAATTCCCTAAGTCTCTTTTTGGAATGAGAATAGTCTTGGCTTTCCCAGTGGAAATGCTCCCTAGGGGATTCAAGATTTCACCAAAAGAAAAATCTTCTGGAGGGAAGCAGAGGGAATGGAATCCTTTGCATCAGAATTCTCATAAGTAGATAAGGGTAAATCTTGGTAGTCAGAAGGAACAGAGATATCAGATTCCTGATCAGAAGAGTCAGAGAGAAAATCAGTTCTAGGTCTCCTAGAGGGGGAAGGCTGGCTTCCCCCAATTAATGTAATAAGGTCTTCAGCCATTCTAATAATTTGTTTTTGGGGCATATGGGCCTGAGAATGCACTTTGGTCATCGGTTTTCTAGGCGTAGTGCGAGCTTTAGGCCAGAGGAATTCAGTATTCTAAGCTTGAAACAAAGTCGTCGGTTTAATATGAAAATTGGTAGGCCTGAATACACCCTCAGATGCCGGTGCCTGCACAGCAGCTCCGGACCCATCCAAGGTAGACACATCTGCAGGTTCCATAGACGAAGAAGCATGTCGTGGCATACCGGACTCCGAATGGGTCTCAGTAGAGGCCTGCGAATCTGTAGTACCCGGTATCAGGGGCTGCAAAAGCGCCTCAATGAGTACCAGCGGACTGGTGATTAGCTTAACGGAAGCGTCGCCGGCAGTTTTGGACCTATGTGGTCTGTCTCTGTCTTTAGCCTTACATTTTTTCAGAAGATCGGTAGTCAGATGGCTTAACAAAGCCATTTCGAAGTACAGAGATCAAGAATGAAAGAATTTAGCTACAAAAATAGCACGGCGACGAACAGTTTGGGTGTTGAACAAGGCACAAAACCAACAGCGAGGGACGTCGTGGTATGGGCCTAAACAGGTGACGCAGTAAGAATGAAAATCTCTATGAGGTATTTGCTTTCCACAGGCAAGACAATTGTTAATTTTTTTTCTGACATCAGTTAGAGCAAAAAAAAGGATCCCCAGTGGGGTACTTATCTTTTTGAAGACTTCAGGTCTGAAACTTGAAGATGAAAATTTCAGGAGTCGGCTGACCGGCACTTGCGAACTGCTTCTGCTTCCAGCACTGCACAGCAAGAAAGACTGATGTAATGGCGTCAGCTGTATGTTTTATACCCCTGATGTCCTGACGTCATGGAAGAAGCATCTGACTCAGAAATCTGAAAACTCTGGTATTCAGGCCGGCTGAGGGCTACCTGCAGGCAGATAACCCAAATGTGATGACTGCAACAGTGAAACACGAAGAACATCAAATCAATATCTGGCATGCCCCATTTTTCAGAGAGGAGTATGAAAGTTTGTTTACTTAGATGTCATTCATGGCTATCAAAGTCTTGCTCAATGACTCTGCAGTTTGGTTGATGACTAATAAAATACAGGTTGGTTTTAGGGTTATGCCTGCCATGGTGGCCAGTTTTCAAACATGCACTAAGTGTTGTCAGTAAAAAAGCACAGAACTCGTGCAACCTTCATGACAACTCATGTTTGATTAAGGGCACAAGTACTACAGGGGGCAGGTCAAGCACAATGAAAGTGAGTGCCACTAAACCTCCACTATATTTGGGTGGGGCGGGAAGTGGCTCTGGTTAACTGCTTCTGTGACACCTAAAGAGAGCATTGGGTGGTGTACCCATGAAGCACGAGTCTACTGACCACATACTTCCAAAAGAAATACCTCAACCCCCCCCCAAAAAAAAATGCATGCATACATGCTTCTCTCAATATGTCAGCTATGCAGGAAATTAAAACAGCTGCCATGGGGGGTGGTTGAGAGATCTGGGTAGGGGAGGTAAAAATCTTAACCCTCCACATGGATGGCTCCACTCCCAGTCACCTTGCCTCTCACCCCAAAGGAAACAATGAGCCTTAAGGTTCTCAACAAATGGGAAGGGGGATGAATGGGTCAGTATGGCATTGGGGGGGGGGGCTTGATGGTCCAGAGGAGAAATGGAGCAAAGAAAAGAAAATGCAAACAAACTGAACTCCTTGTTTCCATAGTTTACTGAAAGATTCTGGATCACCACTATTACATCTCTTCCTTTGGAGAGTGGTCCATTCACTTTGGACTTTGTGTTCTCCTGCATATGCCCTTAGGTTTTGCTGGATGCATTCACCATCAGGGTTTGACTGTGTGCCAGCTGAGAAGCAGCATGCCTGCCTTCTTTCTTATCTGTAATGCAAGAGATGACTTTTCTTTTTTCTTTGTCCAGTGGATTACAACATTTGCTCTAGCACATCTTCACATAATTCTCATATGGAGGCTGGCTTGGAGTATAATAAGGATGAACAATGTCATGAACCATAGCATCTTAAGAAAGGCCTTTGCAGTCAGGGAGGGCCTGTACAATTGTCCGAGGAAGAAGGTTTTCACAAAGACCATTCTGTCCATGGGCAGAGTGGCCACACAGGAACAGCTTTGTCATGCCTGGGATTTGGGACTCTCTGATGGAGAATTCTAGACTGCTCAAACAGTTCTGATTAAACTTTAGATTAGCTTTAATTTCCTCCTTCCTTTATCTCTATAACAGGCAATTGTCAAAATAAGAACAGAAGTGTAAGCTTCCCGTTGAGTCTCAGGAATGCTTTTATCACAGACAAGCACCTTGTAAAGACTCTGGGTGCAGTAGAGAGACCAAAAGGCAAGTATGCAAACCATTATCTATGGGGACATAAGAGTTTTTGAGGTTTACCTCTATCATATATACTTCAGGCATGAGCAAAGGGAGGAGGAACTACAAGATTAACATCTTGAATTTGGGTACCCACAAAAATAGGTCGAATTTGGAGATGTGTCAAATTGGTTACTGTAGACTTTCTCTTTTGGGTAAAAGATATGGAGCAAACCCCAGAATATTTTTCAGCTCATGCAACCTTTTCTATGACACCCCGTTGCCTTAGCTGATTCAGAAAAAGGATGATTAATTTTAGGTCATCCTCATGAAGGGAGGAATTGTGTGGATGTCTATCCTGTACCCAGAAGAAATGAAGTCTAGTACCCATCCTTCCAAGCTGATTATTGCCCAACTCTCTGAGAACAGGCCTAAAGACCTAGATACAGTCTTTCGGGTCGAATCATGAAGGGATACACTGAAGTTGTGTAAAAGGGATGGGAAGCAACATACTAACCAAGTCATGGTTGATTAGAGGGCTAAGTTGGATAGACCCAGACTGCCTTCCTAATTTAGCTCTCTGTTTTTTTTTCCTTGTCATTTTGTTTCTCCTTTTCTTTCAAGCATTGTGGTCTCTTTTTTGGTGTCCTTAAAACAGCAACATAGGCCTTATCTTGTGGTACTCCCGATTAAAGCCTGATTACACCTCAGATAACATGTATTTGACTAGCAGCTCAGGCACTGGAAAGACCACGGCAGGGGATGATGGGAGTTTGTGGCCACTGCCAACTTGTCCATCCTAGAAGAAGGACGACAGAATGACCCACTGCACAACAAGGGGATTGAGGGTAGCAGCTATTAGGTCAGCGTGGCTTGTGCTGCACATAAACCAAACAGGTAGTCCTAGACTATAAACAGACACACACACATGGAGTTTCCAAGAGCAGCAGTTTTAACTGAAGCCAGCAGATGCTACAAAAAAGGAGTTAGGTCAGGAAGGAAGACCATCTGTGAGAATGATAGCCTGTCTGGCATCTGACTCTCATTTTTAAGGAAAGCAACTGTTGGGTCACAGCGCTCTTATCCCAGTCAGGGATCAAATGGGCTTTAGGGAGCTCTTCCTGGCTTTGGAAAGAATGCTCTATCAGGAGAAGGAATGAATGGGTTGTCAGGATGTTGGAAGAAGAATAAAGCTGGAGGCAGTGGGATTAAAATTAAAACTTAAAAATACGGTGGAGCAGTTTTGGGTTTTGCTTCTTCCTGTCCTAGATGGTTCAAACACCACTTCTTAATGTCAGGCATTTCATGAGATTCCCACTTTAAACTTCATTCATTAAGTTGAGAGTCGGCCAGAAGGAAATATTTTCTGAAGGGAACCCAATGAAATAGCTTCCTGATGATCTGAGACATAGGCTGGTAGAAGACAACCAAGATGTGTAAGGTAGTTTATCATCCTATTTGTCTTCTATGGAGTAATTGACTCCCTGGGAAGGGAAGCAACTCCTTCCTGCTTTACAGGCTTTGACTCCAAGGAGGATGAAAATGAAGTTCACTCAAGAAAACATTGCCAAGCCATAAAAAAACTTCTCAGCGAGCCTTTGACTGTCCTGTAAGGGGTCTACTTTACATGGTTGACTTTTCACAAATTCGACTTTCATATGGCCAAGACCATAAGGTCGACTTTCAGAAAGCCGACCATGTAAAATAAACACAAAAAACACAACAAGCACTTACCTTCAAGCCCCCCTGCACCCCCGTGGGGGCTGTGCTCCTGCCCCGCAACTTAAATATACCAACTCCGAGATCACACTACAGTGCGGAAGATGGAAATTTTCCCATTCCGCACTGTACGGAGATAGCGGTTCCCCATGGTAGACTTTTCGAAAGTCGATCATGTGGTCTCGGCCATATGAAAGTTGACTTTGTGAAAGCTCGAGCATGTGAAGGGGACCCCCTGTAATAGGAAGCCTATATGAGGGAATAGTAGCCGGGAAGCCAGTATAGGATAGAGTGCTTTGTTCATATGCATTAGTCTCACAAAAATGGAGCTATGATGGATAACACTGTCTATTTGCAATGCTTCTCCATCACCATGCTGCATTCTGCTGAAGTTTCTATTGGCTTAATTTTCTGTCATAGAGATCAGTGCCCTTTCTACAGTGTTGCATCACAATTTTCACTCATAGCTCTGACATTCCTGTGAAAGTAACTTTTGACTCAGGAATACCAGATCCTTGATATGTGGTGCTGGAAGACATGTTACACGTGTTGGCATGTACAACTCCAGATAGGCTGGATAGATAAGGATGATGCCAAAGGTAGGAGCTGAGAAACCAAGTCACTTGAACCTGTGTTCTCACACTTGTCTGGTACTACAGAAGCAGACTTCCTCTCTTTGGAATCCCTTCTGAGGATCTCCCCTCCCTTAGTCTCCTTGTGCTCCTTACTTAGGGGCGATGGTTCCCTGGATGAAGCCATTGCCTGGTAGCCTGCATACTGGTCTCCAACATCTGAGCAGACCACATGTGCAGTGCGGCCTTTTTCTTATGTGCTTTCCAGTAAAAATAACACAAATTATGCAACTGACTGCATGGCAGGTTCTTCTGAGTGGAATAAGTACTTTAACTGTTATACCTTGTACAGAATTTAGTACTCACAACTGCAAAGGTCAATCAGCCCTGCAGAAGGCATGCATGCAAAATAAAGTCCTTGTAAATTTGTATCAGAAAAAAAAACAATAAACACAGAGCTTCTGAAGAATCATAAGAATGGCAGTTCTCGGGACAATTACAGATCCAGCAATCTTTTAACTACATCAAGATGCTCATATACCTGTGGCAAAAAGAACAAGGGATAGCACAGACCAGTTTTTCTCTTATCCAGGGATTTAGGTTTGTACCTTGCATTTGGGAAGAGTTAGCCCATGTCCAAATGTCAATAAAATTCTTACAGTCAAGCAGTCCAAGTGGACATCTGCCTGTAGCCAACTACCATTATTAGGAACTGTACTGCAACAGTGATACATATGAAGGATATCTTTAAAATATAATATGTAAGATTTTTTTTTTAATTTAAGCAATATGTAAGATCTTGGTAGATTCAAGTATAGCCCAGGGCTGGTCAGGCAATGATGGCAACTCATACTTACTGTACATCCTGGAAGCACTCTGCCTGAAACCTCTCTGACTTGATTACTCTCCTGTGTAAAATGCTGTGAATGACCCATCCCGAACACTTTCTCTACGTCTTGTGAGCACTCTTTCTGACATCTTCCTGACCTTGCAGGCCATCATGTAAAATGCAGAACTATTGTGTGTTCAACATACTTGCTATAAATCTCGGCAGCACTCTGACATCTTCTCAATCTTGTAGGTCTTTATATAAAATATAGTGCAATGGCATGTCCTACAATGATCCCGCAATGTACTGAAGGGCCTTTTGAAAACCAACATCTCTAAAACAGGTGCACAGATTAAGCAGTGTTCCAGATAGAGGCAGATATGAATCCTCCTTATCCTAAATAGAGTAATACTGGTTCCAAGCATATGGTGAACACTGGGCACAGTGGAAAGGTGAAATGTCAAGAAGTGAAATGGTACTCCCATCCCCACCTTGAAGTGCAAGAACTACCTGTAGGCCATGTGGACAGGAACATGCAGGTAATCATCCTTCAAACCCAGAGTGACCAGCTATGCATGTGGATCTGTAAAAGAAGAAGGGTCTGCAAAGTCATCTTTCTGACTTTTCCTACTTTCAAAAATGTGGTCAGTCTAGGTAGATCGAGGAAGGGGATTTCTAGGATCACTTTACTTTGGGACTAGAAGAGTCTAGGATAAACCTCCATGCCTTATTCTTATTGGTATCACCTCTATTGCTTTGCATAACAAGAATACAGCCAAAACTGATTGTACTAACTCTAACTGATCTGATAGGATGGAAGGCATTCTAAGGAAGGAAGGCAGGTGTTTGAATTCTGCTCTGTCACCTGTTAAAATAATCTCACTTAATCATGCCAGTGGGACAGGGTGGGGGTGGGGTTGTGGGCAATGTGATACCTGTCTGGGATCAACAGGTCTACACAGAACTGGCAGATAAGGTTATTGCTCCATTACTGCTGGTTTTCCTATGCCTGGATTCCCTTTTATGGGATTTATTAGATTTTAGGGCACTTTATGAGTGGTTTTCTGTTAGAAGAGGGTGGGACATCTCTTATGCCAGTACAAAAAACTTTTACAATATTTATGTTCTACAAAAGCCTGATAATTGTGGAGCTGGTGAGAAAAAGCCTTTTGTTAAAAACTGCACAATGTTTGCAACGGGGTTGTCTTCTGCAGGCTTAACTGCAAATTATTTTTTCCATGGGCCTTGAAAAAACAGTCTGTAACAATAAGCAAGGGTAAATAACAATAGCAAACACAACATATACAAGCCAAATACAGAAAACTGTTTCTAAACATTGTACTTATTATTTTCTGGACATCACCAGGAATGGACTAATGAACACATGGAATGACAACTTATAGCTTTGTGTGCCACAAAATTAAAAAAAATATATGAATATGTGCAGGCTGCTCTGTCATTCAGTCAGATTCAGACTAAGAGCACAGCTTCACTCTAGGGATTTTCAAATGCTCTAGACATCAAGACAATAGGATAAAAAGCCACATGTGGCTAATTCCTTGTGGGTAGTTAATTATTCTGCAGAAATGATCATTATGATGACTATATATACATCATGAATACCTGAAGAAATGGAAATGGAAACATATTCTTTAGTTATGATTAATTTAATTATTTACTCAGTTATACAGTGCCCTAACAGCAGCAATAGGTGTGGGATTATTCAAAATGACACTGTGCAATTACAGTGATTACCACTGGTTAGTCACAGGAAATCTGTCATGTGGAGGCATACTTCCCCTTGGGAGTCAATAGTCAGGTCAGCAGAGCTGCTGAGAAGGAAGTGGGCATTCCCAATGGGAGGAGGGTAGGCCATGCCTCAAGGACTAGCAAGCTAGCCCAGTCCCTACCACCCAATTCTTGCCAGAGAACTGAGGGCCAATTCGGATGCCAGGTGGGAATGAATGGAATGCAAGTGTAGTCCAACATTGGAATGCCCGGTTCCCATACCCTGGAATGAATGGGCTGTTTGGATGTCACTAGTGGATCCATCAGGAAAGGTCCCTAGGAGAAAAAAAGATCAATACTAAAGCAAATCTAAATGCTAAGCATCAAAGCCAGAGATTATGTATTAGAAATGGATGTTAGGTTAAAGCAGAATTAATTAGCTATCTACTCCTGAATGTGTATACAAAGTAACATTCTGTAATAAAATTCTTATGGAATAAGAAATAAACTTGTTAAAACTATTTCATATCAAAGTAGGCAACTGACAACAAAGAAAGGAAATGTATTATTACAGAGGGCACAACTGGTTATGTCAAAAGTAAATAACTGGTGTTTATGGAATTTTATAGCAATAACAGATGACGTTGGTGTGGTATATTAAAGATTTACCCACAGATGGTGTGGTTTAATCATGAGGGCGAAGCCCAAGTGATTAAATAAAGCCAACCACGCCACAGAGTTGGTTACTGTTATTATACAATGACATTATTTAAGAAAAAAAATACTTACTTTTCTTAAATAATGTCTTTGTATAGCGGTGCTGTGGTGCCCTTCCTCATTTTCTCTGGTATCCTGGGACTTTCCTGATGTACTGCGCATGTGTATGGGACTTGCATTCCAACACTTATACAGTACATCAGTGCTGTCTAAAGGAAACAAAGGAAGAAGGAAGATCTCCATCGCCTTTTTTTTTAATTAAGAAAAAAAGAAACCTTGAGACTTTTAACGTTCAGGAGAGATGGGACAGAGAAAATAAGAGAATAATCAGGTATGTTTCTTTAGTTTTCTCATAATATATCTGATTATCCTTTTATTTTTCTCTGTGCCTTCTCCCTCATTCGAGGTCTTCGGTTTTGTAAATGTATTTTAAAAAAAAGTAACATTTTTATCAGATATACTTATGGAAAAAACTCCAGGCGACTGGACCTTTTTTTCCATTGGTATATTCTCGGCTTTACAACGGGCATGCTGGTTGGGCTGTCCAATCAGCGTGCTCCTTTTTGAATATTAATGGACAGTCATTGTATAATATGTGCTTAGTCATCCATCACTCCCTCCCCAACTCTCAACTTTTAACAGTTCAGGGTCACAGCCTGGCATGGGTGTAAGGCAGGAGACAGTTTTATACAGGAAATGCAAATTTAAGATCAAACTGAACACTGAAAAATCACCAAACTGTGGGTTTCTTTACAGAAAGATTTAATGCAGCCTACACATTTTGAAAAGAAAACACTTAATGGGACATATCACATGTAGAAAGGAGAGAAAGTAGAAAACACCATAATTACAACACTGTGTGGTAAAACAGTGTACAGATGTAACTGTACAGCTAAACATCAAGGTTTATTATTTTTTAATGACATTTGATTACTGTAAAAGTCTGACTGGTTAGGAGCTCATTTTCAGCAGCAGCCCATGGAGAAAAGCTCCAAAGTAGTACAAAACATTTTAAGAACAATAATTTTACAGTCTTTAAAAATAATATAAAAAAAATACAGTTTAAATAATTATGCCACAATTGACATAATATGAAAATATTGGTTAAGAATAGCTGCAAGTTATATGACAATGATTTAACAATTAGAGAAATTTCAGCCAGTTTATAATAAAATCAAGTATAATAGAAAGAGAAATTGTAATATGAAATGAGAGAAAAGTAGGCTTATGACATATTTAGACAGAAAGCCAGGGGAGAGAAACTGATATAAGTAAGGAAGTAAGTGACGAAGGGAGAGTAAGATGATGTGAGGTATGAATAGGTATTTGTTCACTTTTAGGGATATAGTTTATCCTGGTGTTGAGCATGAACACAGCCAGCTTTTGGCTAGGAAGTCTATCAGGTTGGGAGGAAGGGTCTTGACCTGATGGATAAAGATAAGGAGTTCCAGGCCTTAACAACATGGTAGGAGTACATATAATGCCCAGTAGATCTGATAGGTTTGTGGACACACAGGAGTTACGACTGTGGCTTGTAATGACCGACTAAGAACATGGTTGTGCAGACTATTATTTAGTGCTGGACAAGAAGATAGATTCTGGACAATTTTACAGGAGGTTAGAAGCTGTGCATATGTTAGTTGATGGTGTAGTTCTAACCAATTTTAGGCTTTTTAGTGCTATACAGTGGTGGGTTCTGAAAGGGGTATTTACTGCAAATTTATTATAGCATTATTCAAGTTCTGTTTTTTATGATATCAACAGGTTAGTAAGGATGGGAACACCATAAAGCAGTGTGTGGAAAAGATAAGTAGTGGCAAATGTAGTTTTAGTTGTGTCACTGAGAACATTTTTGGTACTATAAAGCATCTCTAGTTTGTGATGAGATTTTCTTATGCTATTGTGCATATGCAGGTAAGATTTAACATTATTATCCACGATCATCCCTGGTAATTTCCTATAAGAAGTGACTTCAAGAGTTGAGAGTACGAGAGAGAACTTCAATTTTTTGGGTTTTTTTTCAAGATAAAAGGATTTTGGGGAAAAGTATAATTTTTATTTTTTTTTAGGGTTGAGCATGAGTTGTGAGTTATAAAGCCAATTTTCAGTCGCTGTCAAAGCTTCCGGAGTAAGTTTTTGGAGGTGTGCTACACTGTCAGATATGCAAATGAGTGTTGAGTCATCTGTGTACTGTATTAGCGAGGCCTGTTGTGTGGACATTTAGAGGGTATTGATGAGAATGTTTAAACAGGAGGGAACCAAGGACTGAGCCTTGTGGTACACTAGTGGTGACTGGGAGGTATGGAAAGAGGGTGAAGTGCCATTTTACTGATACCCAATTGTATAAGTAGCTTTTGGTCCATAGAAGGGTGGACTGACAGAGACCTAATGAGGACATTTGAAGTAGAAGTTTGCTGTGGCAGACTGTGTCAAAGGCTTTAGACAAGTCTAGAAATAAGGAGGAGAGTAGTTTACCATTATCTCTAGCTTTATTGACAGTATCTATATAGGTTAGAAGTGCAATGTTAGAACTGTGGGAAGGATGGAAGCCATATTGTGTTGGGGATAGCAGTTCTTCCTGCAGGACATAGTTTAGCAATTGTTTTTGAATATATTTTTCAAGTATTTTGGAAAGAGGGTAAGATTGCCATAAGTCAAAAGTTAGCAATGTATGTTGAATTTCCTCTTTTGTACAAGAGGGATAATATTGTGATGTTTCCAAAGAGAAGGAATGAGCCATTCCTGGACTGACCTATTTATAAAGATTAAGAAAACATAAAGATTGACATAGGGTAGGCAATGCTATTGGCTGCTATTTTAAGATACCAGCTTGTATAGTAATCAGTTGAAATAGAGCAAGGTTTGAGAGTAGTTTTATATAAGACATGGGCACAGGTTTGAATGTAAAGTGGATGTGGTGATATGCGGCTGCTGGGCAGGGTTAGAATTAGATGTTGGTGAATCCTTGGTTAGAGATGCTATACTATCTATGAAGTAAGAACTGAACTGTAATGCATTAGGGTTAAACTTATGGCCAGAATACAAGATTTCCTTAATGACGGTCTACAATTTTGCTGAAATTACCCACCAGCTCCCTGAGAGGCCAGCTTTTTTAAGACAGTGAAAGTATGTGCTATTCTATATACCAGAACTTTGTACCAATACTTCAGGTTTAGAACCCTGCTACGCTAGGCAAGTTTCCCATTCAGGATAGCCAGCAGCCTACGACCCCCCCCAACTATATTTTTCTGTGCTTTTAGCCAACGCTCATAGACAGCCTATACTCTCCTTTTGTATTAAATAGCCCAACTCCCTCTTTCCTGTAGCCTACCACCCTTGTATGTGAGAGATTTGTGACAATTAACTCACTGGCCACTAGGTGGCACCTTACCTTTATCGCTCAGTATCTTAGTCTCTACAACTATCTCTCTACTAGACCTCCCAACCCTATTTTTTGTTCTGTTTTCAGCTTCTCCTCTTCTTAGAGCTTGTTCTGCACCTCCCTACCCTTGTCCCAGTGTACACCCTTTACTACACCCTATCTCTCTTACATGTATATGTACCTTACACTAACCTGTTAACCTACTTCTGCTTTCTCTCACTTTCAAACTTACCTGCATATTTATCCCATTCTACAGACTGTCTTCCTGGTTGTCCACTCTCTTGTCTCTGCCCGCTCCGTTCGCCCTTTGTGCTCACTCCGCTCCCCTACCCTGCCCCCAATTTCCACCCGCCCCCAGTGCTCCTACATTTATGGCACTAGTGACCACACCCCTATCCTAACTTCCCCAATCAGATAAGAACATATCATATACTCATTCAAACTTTTCTACTGAACATCACACCCACTAATTAACTAACCTACCTCCTCCCCTATTTACTTAAAGTCAAACTACTACTTCTCCTCTAGAACTACAATCTACCTGTCTCCTCCTTGCTCACCTCCCCAAAAATTAAAATGTTCACAACACTTATCCCTCCACAACTTAAACTGCTTATCACTTTTTTCTTCTCTCATTACTACCTACCTCTTAACCTTCTATGAATACCCACTTTACTCTACTCTTCCTTTTCCATCTAAACATACCTCTACACCTATATCAACTTTCTCTCATACCTTCTTAAATCTCACTACTCAACCCAACTACCTACTAGCCAAGTACCACAGACTAGCATACTTCAAATTAAGCAAACCAAAATCTAGGAAACTAATAGACAGCTTTCACAAACTTCCCCAGCCAAAAGATTTTAAACTCCTCCACTTACTGTTGGATGGAGATATTAAACCTAACCCTGGCCCACACCATACCAATACCAATACCTACAAAAAACAAGACAAAGCTACTTCTCTATCATCTACCATACCTACCAACTCTCTCTCTATTGCCCATCTCAATATACAAAGTATTTGTAATAAAATTACTCAAGTCCATGCCCTTCTAGACATCCATCAATTTGATATTTTATGTTTAACTAAAACATGGCTAAAGCCTACCATCAAAGACAATGAAATCACCCCACCCGGGTATAACATCAATAGACTCAATCGCACTGCAAAAAAGGGAGGAGGGGTAGCAATTCTCTATAAAGCACAATTCCAAATTAGTATTATACATCAGACTCTTAGCCTAGATAATCATGCAGAGGTAATCAGCTCCAAACTTCAAGTCAACAGTAGTAAAGCCATAAATATCATATGTGTTTATCTTCCCCCAGGAAATAACATCAACACACTCAAATGCATCCTCAGTTCACTCTCCACCTACCTCCCTCAAGAAACACTAGTCCTAGGCGATTTCAACATTGATTGGTATTCCTGTAATAGTACAAACCCCACTTCCCATATAAACCTACATGGCTTTATACAACTCATTAATAGTCCCACTAGAACTAATAAAACCAACAACAATGAAGCCACCTTAGACTGGATTCTTACTAATACTCCTCAACAAACCTACCAATCAGGTACCCTCCCAGATGATCTAAGCAACCACTCACTTACTTATGTAATTAGACATAAAACCAACCTAATTTTACCTACCACTTAGAGAACACTATGTTCAAAAAAGCAATTTAACTCTGAACATTTTCTAGCTGAATTAATACAATGTAATTGGTCCCCACTAAAATATCTCCCACTTAATGAAGCAGTAGAATACTTCAATTCCACATTCTTAGCTATCCTGGATCACCATGCCCCTAATCGGACTATTAGAACCAAAGCTATATCAGCACCCTGGCTGACCAATAATACTAGGCAAAAAATCATTCTCAGAAACAAATCTTGGGCTAAATGGCGTACCACTAAAAATCTAACTGACCGCCAAAACTTCAGAGAGCTTAGAAACAGTACAAAAATAGCCATCCTGGCAGACAAAAATAACTATTACCTTCATTTACAACAAACATCCAAAAAGGAACCTAAAAAATTCTGGGCCAGCATTAATAATATTTTATCCCCAGGCCAGTCTTTCACACCTAACCCTCAGGACTCTAATCCAGAGAATCTCACACAAATAGCCAATGACTTTAATTCATTCTTCACTAATACTATCCAAACTCTTGCTAGTCACATATCTCCCGACATCTCTAAGCTACTCTTATCTACTTTAAATCCACCTCCTTCCTTTCACTTACAACCTGTATCTACCTCCTTCATCTTATCACTGTTCCAAAAACTGACCTACCATCCCCTCTGCAGACAAACTCCCTGCCGAATTCTTGCAAATAGGAGCCAAAGCGACTTCCTATCCCATTTCTATTCTGATAAATAGATCCATAAATGAAGGAATTTTCCCCCTCTATCTGGAAGATATCTCACATCATCCCACTACACAAAGGGGGTAAGTCTATTGACTTCTCTAACTTTCGTCCCATAGCACTTCTACCACCTATAGCTAAAATCATGGAAAAATGTATCCATAAGCAACTTCTTAACCACCTTCTTCAAAACAACCTACTTGCTAACTGTCAGCATGGATTCAGACCCTCCCACAGTACTACCACAGCATTACTCTCCTTTACCAACTCCATCAACTATAACCGCAACAATAATAACCTATCAACTTCAGTCTTCATTGACTTATCTAAAGCTTTCAACATGGTTAACCATAAACTTCTTCTACACATACTAAAATCTCTCTCACTTGATCTTCCTTCCTTAACTTGGTTTACATCTTACCTAGAAAACCGTCAGCAAGCAGTTCTCTGGAAAAATGCACTATCTAATCTCCTTCCTATTTCTTTAGGTGTACCTCAAGGCTCTATCCTAGGCCCCCTTCTATTTTCTACCTTTATTAGTGACCTCCAGTCAGCTATCCCAAACACTACCTGAATACAATATGCAGATGATTCTACTATAATATGCACTGCTAATTCACAAACTGAACTCCAGTTACTCACACAAAAAGCTTTTACCACTGTTGAACAATGGTTCTGTGACCGTTGCCTACTCCTTAACCCCAAGAAAACCAAATTGCTATTGTTCTCACCTTCCCGTAAATCTGCCCCACTCAACTTCACTCTTACTTCCACTGACAGCACTCTTATTTTTCCAGATTCAGCTACTAAACTTTTAGGAATAACTATTGACAATAATCTCAGCTTTGACTTTCACATCAACAACACAATAAAATTAGTGAATAAAAAAATTGGATCCCTTTACAGAATCAAACCCTTCCTTACACCTGAAGCAAGGACCACCTTAGCCAGATCTCACCTCATCTCTACTCTTCTATATGCTTCCCCCATATACACAAATCTCTCCAAAAACAACCTCAAGAAACTATCAACATCTTACTATAATATTGCTAAATTTGTTACAGGATCCCCATTTAGAACCCACCACTGCCTAAACCTAAGACAACTAGGTTGGCTTGAACTTCCAAACCAACTCATACTTCAACAGTTCTTAATAGCTCACAAGATCTTACAGATTATAGATTAGTACTAGGCTAACAACCCTTGCGAGCCATTTTAAGCCTAGCCAATTATCCCTTGTGAGACTCAAACCCTGCACCTTGTGTTTGTAAGGCAAACACCTTAACCATTAGGCTACCCTCCTACTTATACCAACCAACTAAAATACCTATACTCTCTAACCTCATCACACCATACAATAACCTGAAACATTTACGCTCTTCCATCAGCCATCAAACTACTGATTAATATAACCAAACCCAATAACTCTGCAGGTGACTGTCTCTTTTCCAACTCTGTTGGAAAAATGTGGAACAAACTACCCTCTGATATCTTATCTTTGTCCTCTCTCCCATTTTTTAAAAGACAATTGAAAATTCATCTCAATAAACAGTGGCTATGCTCCTGCAACAACCCGGATTAACTCTGCTTCTTCCTCTCTATCTTTTCTTCTTCCATAATTCTTACAATCTTGGCTCCCTATACCCTTGATAGGTCTACCTTTATATAACATCTATATAGATATATGTTATCTCTTACATACTGTATTGCTATTATAACAAAAAAAAAAAAAAATTTATAAGACATTTGTCTATTATACTTCTGGTTTTTGCTCCAACTATATTGTGTATATCGTGTATTAACTAGCTCTTGTCTTCACATTTTAGTATTGTATTGCCTATCTCTGTTTAACTTGTTATAACCATTGGAGCTTTTCTCCCCGGGCCTCTGCTGAAAATGGACATATATCCAGCTAGACTAGCCCGGTCAACAAATGTAAAATAAATAAATAAATAAATAAATAAAATATTTACTATTATTCTGAAAGTTATAGTATATTTTTTGTCTTCATTAATTTGCTTTTTAGTATGACAGTAAAATATTCTGAATTTTTCAAGATACTGCTGTGTTTTATATTTTTGCCATTCTTTCTATGCTTTTACTCTATCCTGTGTTAGCATTCCACTATTTTTGTATAGTCAAATTACATTATTTGTTTTTAGTCTCTTCTTTCTAGGAGGTGCAAGGCTATTTAGAATATTCAGGAAAGTTGTACTGAATTCAATTAAAGCATCATCTAAGGGGATGATTTTTGGGAAGTTCCAGTTAGCAGGCAATAGAGTAGTAGTGAACGTTTCTAGGTTAAACATGGGAAGGTTGCATGTTGTTTTATAAACATGCTGTTTAAGTGGACGTGTTTGATTCTCTATGGGCAGCAATTACATTTTGTTCTTGCTGCAGCACGGTAAGAAGTTCAATGGGATGCTCACTAGACCATCCTCATTACACTTTTAGCCACTGATTCCAAGTCTTCACCTGAGTGTTCACCTGTGCAAGATCCAAGTCAAACATATTCAACTCCCCTGCATTTGGATTTCACCTGGGGGCACAGCACAGTGTGCTTCTGTAATCCCATAATGAACTTACCAGAGCTGTCTGTGTTTCTCTGCAGCAAAACTGCATTTCAGACATAAGTTCACAAGCAATCGTCTTCCATACCTCTCAACGGTACAGATTTTTTGCAGAATGTCCAGATTTTTGCCTCATATTTTTTAACTGTTCCTCATAAAATTTGTGTATTTTTGCCAAATCACTGAGGATTGAAGTCAATAATGATTTGGGTCTTTGGCCCCTCATTATGTTAGGCTTTGTCCGATTTCTTGAACTAAGAAGTTGAGACCACAGGGAATGTCTTGCAAACGATAAATCTTGAATCCACTGGGGGAGGATTGCTTATGTACTGTTAAAGGGATGATATGTTTAAGGACTATATTCTTAATGAAAACAAATTTCAAATGTACGAAAATAAATCAGGTAGCAAATGAACCAAGGAGGAAAAGCATGTAGCTGCTATGTGGGATAACCAAACAGTAATGACTGCATCAATAAACAATAAAGAGACTAAAGCTATTTGAAAAGAAGATAGAAATTATACATCTTTTGATGGTTCAAAAGGATGAATAATTTGAGCTGGGGATTTTAAAGGGAAGAGAAACAGGAAATGTATGTTTAAAGATGGAAAGAGATACTCATTTAAAAAACAAAACTGCAGAAAGTTTAAAATTGGGTAACTTAATGAAATAGAACCAGGTTGGAAGACACAGCAGGGAGTATATAAAAGGGAAATTTCAGTACCGCTGATTTTATTTTTTGCAAAGGATATTTTCAGGTTTTAGTGGAGATGGATAAGAAAATCTTAGTTTTCAGACATGAAGGGATTGCAAGTGGACATTCAGGCAGAAGGAAGCACAATTAGTCTTGAAGTAAAGGTTGTTAAAGAGTATAGGGGACACCTTTTGTTTGATAGTGCATGAAGAATGCAGGCGGCTGTTGAAAGATAATGAGAAAACAGAATATGCTAAACAGTACAGGGGAAAGGAAGAAGTCTTCTTAGAACCTATTGATGAAACAAAAGAAAGGAAAGAGAAAGAAAGAGGAGGAAGTAAGAAACGGTTTTAGAAGAACAAGCCAAAGATGTAGAAATAGCATTTAAGGCAGAGGCATATAATTAAAAGAGTAATAAAATAAATTTTGCCTTTTGATGCAACATAAAATAAAGGAGGAACCCTTACTGATTAGCCAGTCTTTTTTGCTTTTCTAGGAAAACACCATAAATTTAGACAGAGTCCTGAAAAAAAAACAGAATTCATGGAATTTGGCCTCTTAGGTCACAAACCTCATTTACTACAATTGTTTCTTATACCAACTAATGCTAACACTGTCAGTTTTCTTTATTCAAAGTTCTATACTTCAAATCTGTTCTAATTTTATATATATATATATATATATATATATATATATATATATATATATATATATATATACAGATGCTGTAAAAGTTATAACAGAATCAAGGTGACGATTGGAAATTATATTGGTCATTGGAATTTCACAAAATGAAAGTATAATTATATTTTGTAATAATTGTGAATCACTAACACTCCCCATGTTTATGAGTTGCTCAAAGATAAGGTGGAAAAATATTTGAGAGGACTTTTTGATTAATGGGAAAAAAGAAGAGAAGTATCTCAAGGAAGAGTGGTCAGAAGCAAATATAAAACAGGACAAAACCAAAAGAGTTATAAGGCTGATAAACGAAACTAGCTCCCTGGGATGAATAAAGTTACTTATTGAAAGGGTTTACAGAAGTGGGAGGTGGAAATTGGTTATGTAAAAAAAAAAGAGAGAGAGAGAGGACTTAAGGGGCTGGATGTCCGCAACACTGTCAAATATCGATTACTAGAAATATTTAGATATTTACAATGAACAATTAAGTAAATGATTGAAGAAACTAAGAGGTACAGACAGATTTACAATGTGGTTAATGCAGTCTGTTTAAAATGTTAAAAGGGGTAAGTGGGAGGGGCTGACATTTAGAACAGAAACATTTAAAGATTGTGATAAGATAAAACCCTGAAGTATTGGAAAATATATTAATGTGACCTGGGGAAAAGGTTTTGGAAATGCATGAGGAAGGATTATAGGAACTCTAATTATGGCTGTGTTACTTGCAGAAATAAAGGAAAGAAGAAAATAATAGGTCACTTAACTTTTTGGACTACACATTAACGTATTAGTCAAAAGTGTATATGGGAAAAATCATGCCTTTGTAAGTAAAAACTGCAGAAGATTTGACCATCCCAGGTGTGATGACTTGTGTAGTTGATGTGCTGACATTAGGAAAGTATATAGGGATGCATGAAGGAATCCACAGGAATTCTGGAAAAGAGTTAGGGCTTTCTATGGCTGTCTATTGATGAGTGGAGAAGTATAGGTTTGAAAGAGATGCAAAAAACAGAAAAGTGAAATTTCAGAGAAAAGAAATTACTCATACAGGAGATACAGATGATGATATGACAAAATGGAAATTACTTATGGTGAGGCTAACAGGTGCCCCTGTGTAAAAATATATAATGGCATCATTGATTTTTTTAGTTAAGTCTAAACTGAGGGGGCATAGCTTTGTGGTAATGGATAAAGCCTTCTCCCCCTGATTAGGGCTCAGATGACCTGGGAGCTGGAGAAGATGGCCAGTATGGGGGTGGGGTGACAAACAATGAACAATACTGGCCCACCTATTCCATGGGAGGGAGGTTCTCGATCTGCTGCTTTACTGATAGGATGTCAGGTATAATGGCATGCAGCCCAAGAACTGAGACACATGCTCGGTTTGCTAAGTAACTCACAGTACTGTGACCAGGTTTTAGTGTATGCATGCACACACCTCTGTGACCAGGTTTTAGTGTATGCATGCACACACCTCTGGGTCAACACTGTAGCAGCCCCCCACCCCTTTACTGGCTAACACATCAAGGACATCAAGGGATGAGAAGGGAGATGGGATTAATAGAAAACAAATCTCCAGTTAATGGCAAGGAAAAGGCTACTCCAGGACAGTCCAATAATCCTGCTTGGACAGTGTTCATTTTCCCTAACAAGTGGTTCAAATCCTGGAGGAACGCCTACCAAGCTAGCCAGAAAGGAGTGGGAAAACTACAGGACAAAAGCTGATAGTTTTAGCAACTTTAAGGGAAATATAATAATAATAATAATAATAATAATAATAATAATAATAATAATAATAATAATAATACAAAAAAATCAAACATCTGAAATGATATGGTTACACAAGTATGTGTTTTTGTTTTGGGCATATATGTTTTACTAGAGTGTTTAGAAAGTGAGTTGTTATGTTTATTTAATTTTACAAGAGTACAGGGAACAGTCAAAACCCTATTAGCAGAGATGTTATATAGAAAAAAAGATGGGGTCTGACTATAACAAAAGTTTATAGTTGTTATGTTTCTGTAGTCTGAGATGAAACATAAGGAGCAAATACAAAGGATTGTATGTGACATGTCCTAAAATTTCAGTCTGCTTTTGGGAGAAGTATAACTTGACAAAAAGAAAAGGGTGGAACTATGCCGGACTGAAGAATTACATGAGGGATGTTTTCTAAAAAAAAAAAATAGTAATAAATAGTAGTTTAGTAGGGAAAGATAACCCATGTTGTAAAGAAAATAGCATATAACCTGTTGCACAAAAATAGGTTGGCAAAGTTTACAAAAAAAAAGCACAAGTAAAAGGGAATAGAAGTTAACTCGCAAGTAAAGTAGCATGGGTCTTTTGTATGAAGCCTAGGGCATAAACCTGAATTTAAAGTAAAAATTAAGTAAAGTGGATAAACAAAGCAATAGTGCTATAGCTACCACATTATCAGCAGCAGAAACCAAAGTACTGCACATGCACAAACAAGTAGGTGAACTTGTATATGTACAAGTCATGCAGTGTCCACTAAATCCCTTCACTGCAAGAAAATATCTACAAGAAGTGCTATTGTGCAAGAAATTTATTTAAAACAGGTTAAGAAACAGCTTTTTAGACATGTCAGTTGTAGAACAATGATAATTATTGACAGACTCAATGGTCATGCAGGTTAACCACTCCCATTACTGTTTACCTACCCAGGATTTGCTCCTGTGAGTAACCTGTACCCGTTGTGGGTAGACCACTATGACCAATGGCCATTATTATTGCTATAACTCAACTCTGCATTTTTTTTTTTTCAAACCACCGTCAGATCTGTAGAGCTCTGTTTTATAACTAAAAATATCTGTTTCAGCACTTCATTCAAAAAACTAAACAGGTTAGATCCCTGAAGGGTGTGCTTTCAATCTGGGATGTTTTGTTATCTGCGCCACCCAAAAACTTGTTGCTTACTTATAAAAAAAATAACTTATTTTGAAGAAGCTTTTTAGTATGCAGCAAAGTCTTTGTGAAAACAGGTTTTGTTAGAATAAACAGCTTTTATTTTTTGTGGTAAAATGAAGCTTCTTTTCTTATGTCTCAAGACTAATAAACTGATAAAGCAGAAACAAGCACTTTGGTGTCAAAGTTTCCCTGTGCAGCTAATTATGGGAATACCTCTGATGTTTGCTGGGAAAGAAAAACAACACTTAAATGGAGGGAAATGGCTTTCTTAATCTCACTCGTTAAATTGCTTTCCCCACGCATACTCTCACAAAAGCAAGTATGAACTGCAAAATATGATAGACCATATAAAGTTTTGCAAGACAAATCTGGTAGAGCAATTAAGTAAAACATCCAACACTGATTTTAATTAAAAAAACAACATCACAAAAGATTATTTGCAAGTGTGAAGAAACTGTGGAGAAGCCATCCTTCAACAATTTAAAGATTATCTAAGCTTTACTTGAAGCCTTTCTTTCAGAGTGAAGAATGTTTGTTTATAATTAAAGGACTAGAATCATGTGTTTGAACTACTGAAGATACAGACAAATCTGGATTTGTAAACAGCACCTGGCTAAGTTCTTTGAAAGAGTAACTGAGGGCATGAATAAGGGCATACAAGCCCACGTTGTCTACATGGACGCTGCCTAATCCTTCAACACTACCCTCAATGACAGGATTATTGACAAAATACTCCCATTTCAACATTAACCCATACATAGTTAGCTATATAAGTAAACTGCTATCTGAAAAAATTCATACCGTTAAGGTAGTAGTCAGTGATATTTAGTATATACAGAAATTTATCACCAGTAGTATCCCACTGGGCTCTGTTCTGGACCTCTTTGATAAATACTTTCTGGCATGACAGCTGGTATCAGAGTTGTATGGCTGAGTAACTTTGCTGATTACAAATTAGGGCTGGTTATCAAATTCCTTTCTGATACTCAAATTCAACAGCAATGATCAGATTAACCAAATGTTTAATGTGTCAATCATGGAATTATCTTAAATTCCAAAAAATGCAGCATACTTTCCTCTGATAAAAATATCATCACTGCCACTCACCATATAGATAACATTGTCAGAGTTAAGTGGAATGTTATCAGGAAACTTGGCTACCATTGACAATAACAGACTCTCATGTTACAATCACTTCTCTCTTATGGTTAGAAAAATCCTTCTACCTTGCACAATTTATCCTTTTAGGTATGTCCTTAAGGTACAAAGAAGTTATGGTACCATTTTATTCCTTCCTTTCTAGGCTCATTATTGAATATAGTGGCCACTCTGATGTGGTGTTTTTTATGTACATAAACCAGCTTCTGAGACAACAATGTTTCTTCACCAAAAAAAATCTCAGGTTTTAGTGCTCTTAGCTATTCTGAGACGGCAAAAAGCTTGTCTTATACAGACTCCTGAGGGATGATCTCTGCTTAGCCTTCCATGCTGTGAATGACCCAGCATTTTTAACTCCTTTACCTCAAAAAAAAAAAAAGTGGTCAAGCAAACATCAACTTTAGGAACTTAAACATATACTACCATATCAACAGCGCTAAATAACATATTCCCCATTTCTGGAAATAGTTGCCCATGCGTATCAGAGTACATTCCTAACAGCCTATAAAACAACTCAGGATAACTGGATGGGTGAATGCAAATTTTTACCTGAGATATGTGTGAAAATAAACTTAAAGGGGGACACTATTAGTTTACCACCAATACTGAGTGATGAGGCTAAGCATGAACCTGATGGTCTCTTTGGCCATAAGATTTGTAAGAACCTATGAACAAAATCAAAATAAGAACAGAAGAGGCCGAGGACTGGATATCAGGAAGAGAAGTCAACACATAATGATGAGCTATTAAATTAATGTGCAAGAGCATAAACACACTGGAACAAACATAAATAGATCTAGAAAGTACAAAACTGATAAAACACAGAATAAAAGAATGCATATCATTACAACATTAACAAAATACATATTAATCAGTCTTTTGACCACAAGTTAAACAGGAAACAACACAGCAAGCTATATCATTTAAAATGGGAAAATATAAGATCAAGACTGTAGATAAAATGTAAAGTTGTAAATAAAAAGAATATAGCTGAAGCACCACTTGCAATAAGCCATACAACAGTCTTTTTGATTAAAATGTCCAACCAATATAATTTTCATTATTAAGTGGGGGGAGGAAAATGGACAACTCAAACTTTTTATCAGCAAAGCTGGCAATATTTTGAAAGTAAGGTAAAAAAATACATAAAAAAACAAAATAAGTTGAGGAAATATTTCCAAATAAAGAGAACATGCATCTATATCAACTAAAATATAATATAAACTAAAATAAAATTATTAAAGAAAATTGAATAAAACATGCAATGCAGTGCATTTCAGCAAATTGCAACAAAGAGTGCTACTAATTATGGTAAATTCAAATTTAAGTTCATTGCTGTGCTTACCAGACTAAGCAAACTACAATAAAACTATGACAAAATTAACAAAAACATGCAGTTAAAATTAAGTCTGGAACAAGATTAATGAGTTGTAACAGGTCATACACAGGACAAAATGAGTTATGAAGAACCTCAAAGTTAAATAAGCTGGCACACAAATAGTCACTTTGGCAAGAAGATCAAGAGGTGCAGTGCCTGAATAGAAAAAGAACAGAAACCAGAAGAATCTAAATCCACTCTAGGACCCTCCAGCAATGGCTTACTATTGGAATATTGAGTCTTCTAACACTGAATCCTGCAATCACAAAGAAAACACGCCAACTCCAAACACTGAAAGCCATAATCATTGACTCTCACAACTCCCTACTACTCCAGGTTCAGGAAGGAACGCAAACATGGAACAGCAGGCTGGGAAGTCTAGGAGTTCAGAATTGTAGATTAGCAGTGTATTTGTGATTGCAGGATTTGACATTGTAAGCCTCAATATTACCAGAGTAAACCTCCAAAAGAAAACAAAACAAACAAAAAAAAAAACAGGAGGGGTCTCATCAGCCTGTACATAACCATTAGCTCTTTCAGAGAAGAGGGACACAGGTTGCAGAGGGCTATATACAGTAAATCCAGGGTTTAATACACTGGCAATAATAGGTACCTGTAATTAAATGGGCTACTGAAATTCTTAACTAGATAGACACGTTCAAGCTCTGAGTTGGAAAGCAAAAGGTAAAGGGAACTGCAATAATCAAGTGGTAAGAAAACCACAGTATGTTGAATGGTTCCATGGATGATGCCCCAAGCCCCAAGCATAGCTAATATGTGGTCCACAACTATCCATCTGTCCATCTGTCATCAAGAATAATGCAGGGATTCACAACTAGTTAACAAGATCAAGACTGTCACAGTAAACAGCAGAGGAGTCCAGGGTTAAAGAGTTTGCAGTTCCTCGGCCAGCACCACAACAGAGGGATAAAGCGCAGGCATGATGCAAGTGACTGGAGTTTGATTAATGGCTCTGGCATCTGAGGTGCTGGCAAGGGAGGATAGATAAATCCATCCTAGTAGAGGCGAGGGGAGGGAGAGGTGCATGCATACAGCATACAGAGTACACTTCCCTGGTGGAGGCTGGGGAAGAATTGTGAAATGCTTCTGTAGACTGGATAGGGCAGCATGCTAACATCAGCTCCTTGCAGAAGTGAGAAGCAGATCGGTATGGACCGTCCATTGCACATCACACCAATGGGGTATTACCAGGGTGCACACATAGTGAGAGTAGGAAAACACTCCTGTCAGCAGAAAGATTGGGAACTTGGGACATCTTGGTCTCCTCGATCACACCTTGCTTTACCAGAGAAAATCTGTTGGAGGGTAGGTAGACCCAGTGACCAAGGACTGGCACCGGGATTCCCTGATGGTCAGCTGCATTAGACAAAAAGAGTGCAGAGACAGAGTATGCACTTCCTCAAAGTGTGGTGTACTGTCACAGCCACAGTCTCAGAAGTACAGCGTATCTGATGATTTAGTACATACACAGAAATTGACTTATTCAAGGTCATCTGCTAAACAATTGAGGACAGACGTGCTCCTGTGGAAAGAAGAGGTACAGGGAGTAAGCATATGCACAACAGTGAAAATGCAAACCTCTTCTTCAGAAACATTCTCCTAGAACAAAACATCAACAGACTCATTTATGGAGCTCAGGGGTACTCTGGAAACAAAAGAGTAGGGAGAGGAAAACATGATCTCAGATGCTACTCTTTGCACCAATCAAAAAAGGTAAGATACAGTCTAATCAACTAGAATACCAGAAAAGCAGAGATTATACAGTAAGTTAAAAAGTTACAGGAGTTAACCATGTCAGATGCTGAGCGGTGTTCGAGAAGGTTGAGTACACAATAACAATACTGATTTCTCACCACATGATCATTTATTGCTGCATGAAGGGCAAGCTTAATGCTATATCATGTAGGAAAAACAGACTGAAAGGGATTGTGGAGTGTATGTTCCTTTAAGATGGAATCACTTTTATCTGAGAAACTTTTCTCCATAATGCTACCAATCAGAGTAAAAAAGAAACTTCTTTAGAGCTGAGGGTCAGACGTGCCTCCTTTAAGAAATTGAAAAAAAAGAAGAACTCAAAAAGTAGTGACAGCTGCTAAATAATTAGCCTTGGCTCATTCAGACCAGTAATCAGCAGTTCAAACAATGGGCTGTATAATGCATCATTGAAATCAAGGTTAGGAATTCACAGTAGTCAGGTAGATAAGATTCAATGCATTCCCAATAAACATAATCATTGTGAGTACTGCAACAATCATATGGGCTTATCACAATAAGAAAATAATGACTTTAGGGATACAAACTTGGCTGCACAGAGCTGAGTGCCTGGTTTACATTCCTTAGGCAAAAAGGCACTACAGGAGTCTAGGTAGGCCAGATTACACAGTCTGTTTGTCACCTGACAGAACAAAACTAGTTGACTGGTCACAGAGATTATTCCAAAGCAGAGCACTGCCTTTTTCTGACAGATATCTGACTGGCAGAGCATAATGCATAGCAAGCCTAATTTCGACATCCCTGCAACCTATTCATTATTAATGCCTGAGCTTTACTTCCTTCTAAGTCCAGAGAGCTCAGCATCAAACCAGCTCATGTTGGTTGACATGAATAAGTTGTACATGAACTAGAGTAAAAAAGGTTGGCACCTCTAGGCTTTCAAATATTAGCTAAAACATTGTCTTCCCCCATAGTGCCTTTTTTAGGCAATGCCAAACTGAAAGTACTTCCAACATAGCAAATCAAAACCAAGAAAATCTGAAGGTATTACTGTTCATAGGTAGGAGTCTAAACAAAAAACTCCACTCCCTAGAAGCTCTCTTTACCCTAGAGAATGCTGATGTCTGTGTGGTCACTGAGACATGGTTTAAAGCTGCGGAGAGCACACCAACAGTGCAAGGTTATAATGCCTTCCACACATTTAGACCAGCTACTTCACAGGCAGGGACTAAAGGTGGAGGTGTATCTATTTACATCAAAAATAAATGTACCTCAAGGCTGGTCAAACAGGACAATGCACTTGAGCTGCTCCATGTTCAAATCACCATAGGTAAAATCCAATATCACTTCCTTGCAAGCTAAAGGTCCCCCTATATGATTCAGGGAACCCATACCATGTATTTAAACTAATGAGAAACATTACCCATCCAACCCAATACCATATTCATGGGTGACTTTAAATGCCCCACTATTAACTGGGAATCCTATATGAAACCAAATGCACAGGCACAAAGATTCCTGGATTTTGTAAGCACAAACTCCCTGGATCAGATAGTCAATACACCAACCAGGGTGCAACCATACTGGATCTGGTCCTTACTAACATGGGAGACTGCTGCACACCCCCCTACTGTAATGCCTTCCCTGGTAAGGTCAGACCACAAAACGGTCTCCTTTGAAGTAAAAATAAAACCTGGACCCCCAGCTAAGCCTGGAATATTCAGGAAGTATTCTAAGGCTAACCTCCTGCTACTAAGTGAAAACCTGGCAACATTTCAAGCCCCCATAAACCATGTGAACACTTCTGCCTGTGCAGAACTGTTCACAGAAACCCTGTACAAGCATGTTAACAGGTGCATAGAGATAGCTGTACCCACCAGGAAGAAACACAGAACTAACTCAAAAAAACAAGCCACCCTAGTGGAATCACAAAATCAATTGGCTATATAACAGGAGGACAAAAATCATGGCAATAATTAAAAGGTGCAGCACCCAGCAGGATAAAATAACTCTAATCAAACAACAACTCAGAGAACAAATAAAGTCTACCAAAGCCAAATTTGAGGTACGTTTAGCCTCCCAGGCCAAGGACAACCACAAAGGATTCTTTAGCTATGTCTGCAACCTCAAAGGCAATACACAATTGTGTACTGACTTTGAGGTTGCAGACATAGCTAAAGAAAGCTATGTCAGCTTATTGCAAATGGAGCCACCTATATTGAGCCAGAAGATATAGCAAAACTACTGGCTGATAAATTCAGCTCCAACTTTACTCCTTTCTCCCCTCAATCTTCCATCAGGAAATATCATCAAATATAGCTCCACCTACTATCACTAGGGAACAGGTTCTTAATGCTCTTTCTAAGACCAAGAACACTGCATCAATGGGCCCAGACAATATCCCTGGATGCCTTCTACACAGCATGAAACAAGACCTATCAGGGCCTCTGGAATTACTATTTAACTGCAGCCTCCAAACAGGCTTTGTGCTTCATGAATGGAGAAAGACACAGTCATCCCTTGGCACAAAGGTGGGCTATCTATGGATCCTGGAAACTACAGACCCAAAAGTTTCACTAGTCTTATATGTAAAGCCATGGAAAGAATTATCATGGAGATGATTAACAGAGTTATAGTAATCCACCAGACACTGGACCCAACCCAGTTTGGTTTCGTCAAGGGGAGATCATGTCTACTCAACCTGGTGGACTTCTTTGAGAAGGTCACCAAAGCAATGGATAAGGGCGAAATCGTTCACACGGCCTACCCTGACCTGGCCAAGGCATTAGACACAGTACCCCACTCTGGCATTGTTGACAAGCTCAAGAGGTTAGGTACAAACCCGTATGTCACCTAGTGGATAGCCAACTGGCTCACAGACAGGGCCCAGGAAGTTAGAATCGGGGAGTCCACCTCTAGAAAGAGGCCAGTCACAAGTAGAGTCCCTCAGGGATCAGTCCTTGGACCACTCCTTTTTGGCATTTACTTCTCAGAAGTCAGGGCCAATGTCAGTGGTCTCTGGCTGACTAAATCTGCAGATGATTGCAAATTAGGAGATCTCACTGAATCTCATAAGGACACAAATGTTCCTCAGGAGGGGCTGACAAAGACAAACAACTGGTGTCAGAGCCATGGACTAAAACTAAATGCCAAGAAATGCATAATAGTATCCTTTGGGAAGTCATACATCCCTGGTAACTATCATATTTACAACACAACCCTTAGAGTTGACCCAGTAGTCAGGGACTTAGGGACACACACAAGTAGCAATCTAGACTTTGATCATTGTGTGTCAACAGTGGTGAGGAAATCATTCTATGTTGCGCAACTTATAAACAAAGGCATGGCATCTAAGTCCAAGGAAGTCATTGTTCCACTGTACTCAGCATTCATCAGACAGGTCTATATCAGAACCACGAAAATCCAAAATAGCGAACAACCTAAAGGTTGAAAATGCAGGACCTCAAACAAACTCAATATGGTGGGGGGCTGCATCCCTCCCACCCCACACTAAATAAATAAATAAATATATATATATATATATATATATATATATATATATATATCTATATATATATAAACTCCGAGATCGCACTATAGTGAGGAAAGGGCAAATATTCCAATTTTCACTGTACCCCGAACTCACAAAAAGCAGATCGAGGTTTGGCATTTCCAACCTTCAGGTCGTTCGCTATTTTGAGTTTTCGGTGTTCTAATAGGAACTCCATCAGACCTATGACTGAGTACAATGCCCCCTTTGGTATGTACCTAACCAGGCATATCCAACAATTGGAATGTCCACAGAGGTTCCTCACTAAAAGACTACAGGGCGTAAGTAATATGCCCTATGCAGACCGCCTCAAGGCTCGATCCCTATATTCTGTCTCCCACAGGCTTTTGAGGGGAGATCTATGCCTGGCATATGGGGCATTGTCAGACCCCACTCTGATGGACCTCCTGCATATCCACAAAACAAACAGCACCAGAACTACCCATTCTAAAGACTTAAACCTTGCCTGTGATATAAATAGGACCAGTTGGAGGGCTAGGTATGTATCCCAGAGACTACCCCGTCTACGGAACAGGCTCCCCATTCATGTGAAGCAGAGCTCTTCCCTAATCCAATTCAAGTGCAACTTGGACAACTGGATGGGAACCCAGAAATTCAACCCTGGTTTGGCACCTATGTCTCTAATGGACACAGGTAACCTGTAAATGGTTCATCTCCCAGGCCAATGCTTACACTTATCAAGGGTATCAGAACTTGTCAGAGATATGGGATTCATAGCTAGGCTTAAAAAGGCCCTTGTGGTCATTAGCCTCTAAAGACATGCGTCTGGAGCGTTTCTCCCCAGGCCTCCACTGAAAATAGGCTCTGTCCTAGTTGGACTTTCCAGGTCAACAAATGTTAAATAAATAAACAAACACCTAGAAACCTATGAAGAGGATCTCACAATCATGATGTGGTCTGTAGATCATTGTGTGTATTGTACCTAGTCAGCCACTATAGCTAGATAGCACGTGCATATAAGTTACTGAGCACATGCAAGATCAGTTCCATTTCATATAGTCTGTCAGAGTGAATGCAGGCACGAATGGAGATGCACAGGAGAGTGTGTTTGTAACAATGAGTCAGTCAGGTAGCTTAAATACATGTTCCAGTTACAGTTCCTGATATGTTTATTTACAATAAACAATTTGAAGCCATCACAGTGCCTCAGTGTCTCATCTGAATACAAGAGACGTGCAACATGGTGCCTGAATGGAATCCAAAGTGAAGCAACTCTCAAACATGAGGCACAAAGTTAGAAATGGAGTAATATCCAGGAGTCAACTCGCAAACAGGTCAGAGGTTAGTCAACGGTACTTAAACTCCTTTAAATGATTTTTTAGTCACCGAATAAGTGGTAAAGCATTCAAAATGTTCAAAATAATTGCAGAGATAAACAAAATGTCCAAAATTGTGACATACTGATAAAAGTATTCAAAATAAATACAAAAGTGCTCAAAATAATTTCCGAAGTGTTAAAATTTACAAAAAGGCTAAATCGATAGCATTTTTTTCACAATGTACTACTTTTTCTCACTAACTGAAACTTTTCAAGGTATCCGAAGTGTATGTTTGCAGTGTTAAAGTGAAGCCTTTTCAGAGTGATTGTTGTGCATTTGAGCATAATTACAAGTACCTGGTCTATGCTTATACTTAAATGAATTTTGTTGTTATGGCAGAGGGATTTCGCAGACCTGGACCACTGGTGTTTGATAACAATATTTCTGAGAATTGGTGAGTGTTTGAGCAAGATTATGATATTTTCATACAGGCTGCATTTTCTGATAAAGACGCATGTACAAAAGCATTTATACTTTTTAATTTAGCTGCCTTGGACACCATTGAGAGGGAATGCTCATTTGTGTATGCACCTGCCATGTATGCAGGGGAGGGGGAGAAAGTACAGATGTGTACACTTACCAAAAATGTAGATGTTCGAGTGTATTCACTGTTGCAGTCATCACATTTGGGTTATCTGCCTGCAGGTAGCCCTCAGCCGGCCTGAATACCAGAGTCTTTGGATTCCTGCATTGGATGCGGTCTCTTCTTCCATGAAGTCAGGTCGTCAGGGGTATAAAACATGCAGCCGACACCATTACATCAGTTTTTCTTGCTCCAGATGTCAGGTGCCCCCACAATGGGAAGCAATTATAGGTTCATAGGTAGGTACTAAGCTATCGGCCCTGGGGCCTATACAAGCCCAGCCAAAAAGGTACCCTGGCTTTTGCCACCCAAGAAAATTATTTTCCTGTGCCACTGTCGAGCAGAGCCACAGAGTTGATCCCAGGGGTGAATTTCCTATTTCCCATCCAATCATCACGATTTTTCTTGAGTGCTAATGAGGAGCTTTGTTTGATATAGATAGATAGTTTATTCCAGAGTATTGCAAGTCTCTGGGACAGGAATCTATCCCTCCGGCATGTTCTGTTTATTGTGGTGACAAGTTTTAGGTCCCTAGAGCATGTAGCTCGGAGGGATTGGGATTTCTTTAAGTGGAACATGTCCAACAGCTCTGGGTTTGACATAGTTTTGTATGTTAGGCAGAGATCACCTCTGAGTAGGCGATATGTGACAGAGTAAAGCTGGAGTTTTTTTAGACAGTCTGCGTAGGGCATCTGTTTGAGGCCGGTAATCCTCTTTGTGAGGTATTTCTGTGGCCTTTCCAGTTGTTGTAGATGTCTTGTGAGGTACATACCAAAAGAGGCATTGTACTCTATAATGGGTCTAATTTGATGATGAGTAGAGGGGAACATTGACCTCTTTTTTTCTGGATGAGAAACCTTTTGTGATGAGGTGTGCCACATAGAAGGATTTCCTGACTACTGTGGCGATGTGATGATCAAAGGAGAGACTACTGTCCACCTGTGTCCCAAGGTCTCTTATCACACTTTCGGTGTTAAGTATACTACCGCCTATGTTGTAGTTCATGGGTACAGAGTTTTTACCAAAGGGGATGACAATGCACTTTTTAGCACTGAGCTTGAGGCCATGGCTTTGACACCAGGCATCTGTCTCAGTGAGGCCATTTTGTAGGATGTCCACATTGTTAGGAGTTTCGATTATGGCTCCTAGTTTGCAGTCATCTGTGAATTTCATTAGCCAAAGACCTTCTGTGTTAGCCTGTACTTCAGAGAAGTAGATACCAAACAGGAGAGGACCCAGGACTGAACCCTGTGGTACTCCACTTGTCACTGGTCTGAAGTCGGATTTGGAGTCTGCTACTTTCACAGTGTGGGTTCTGTCAGTGAGCCAGTTGGCAACCCATCTTGTGATGTTATGTTATGGTACACCTCCATCAAAAAGCAAATACACCAGAAATACTTAAATATACCAAACAAGAAGGAAAGGTAGAGCCAAGAGAAGTCAGGGGGCTGGAGTGAGGGTAACCAGGACTGCAACAGTGAAAACACTCGAACATCTACAATTATGGCAAGTGTACACAACTGTACTATATTCTTCATGTTTCACTGTTGCAGTCATCACATTTGGGTTGATTCCCAAAGCTAAGGAAGGGAGGAGGAAGTTAAAGAGCATTAGGGCCAGCTACTAAGCTCTGCAAGACTGCAGTGGCAAAACCAGCTCTGGATTTAGAAAAATAGGCATGTGCTAATGCTTGGTGAAAGTGCGTACAGAGCTCCAGGTAGCAGCCTCTAGGATGTCCTGGTAGGGACTCCTCTGAGAAAGGTCGCAGAGGTAGATGCATCCCTGGTGGAATGTGATCTTATCCCCTGTGAAGTAGGTTTTCCATGGTGTTTGTAGCAGAAATTAATGCAATGGGCTATCCATTTGGAAATGGTTTGCTTTGAAATGGCCTTCCCCTCTGCTCCTGCAGCAAAGCCAACTAGCAGCTGTTCAGATTTTCTGAGAGGCTTAGTCCTGTCCAAATAAAATATAAGTTGTCTGTGCATGTCCAGAGAGTGCAGTATTTGTTCCCCTTTGTTTTGTGGAGTAGGGAAAAAAGTAGGCAAACGAATGGACTGATTTAGGGTCACACTAGACACCACCTTGGGCATAAAGGAAGGACTGGTCCTGAGGGAAACCCTGTATGCATGGAAGATAATGAAAGATTCCACTGCCATGAGGGCCTGTAATTCAGACACTCTTCTTGCTGAAGTGATGGCTAGAAGGAAGGCTGTTTTCCAAGAAAGGAATTTCAACTCTGCTGTGCAGCTGGCTCAAAGGGAGGGAGAGTGAGCTTTTTGCAATACAAAGTTAAGGTCCCAGGCTGGAGTGAGGGCTCTCCTGGGGGGGGGTCTTAAATTTTTGGCCCCTCTAAGGAATTGTTTTAGCAGGGGGTGAGAGAAGAGGGGTGGCTCAGTATTATAATGTGCTGAAATGGCAGAGGCATGAATTTTAACTGACGAGAAGGATAGGCCCTTGTGGAGCATTTCTGTTAAGTACTGAAGAATATAAGGTAAGTTGGGCACCGTAGTGCCCATCCCCTGAGTCTGGCTCCAAGAACAGTATCTTTTCCACTTTTCAGCATAGGATTTTCTAGTACTAGGCCTCCTTGTCTCCAGAATGACATCTAGCACCTGCTTACTGAGGGATGCTATTGGAGAGCTCAAGGAATTAGCAGGCTGCAAGGTTCAGGGTTTGAAGCTGAGGGTGCAGAATCTGGCCCGCCTGTTGGGACAGCAGGGAAGGGGTCTGAGGCAGGTGCCATGGTTCCAGCAGTGTCATACTGCACAAGAGGGGGTACCAGTGCTGGTGTGGCAAGTCTGGTGCAATCAGTATTGTCCTTGGCTTGTCCTGTTTGATTTTTAGCAGAACCTTCGAGAGGAGAGGCAGAGGGGGAAAGGCATAAACCGAGAGGCTTTCCCAGGTAAAGGACAGGGCATCCACTTTCCAAGCTTGACTGTGGGGAGTCCTTGTGCAGAATTTGTCCAACTGGTAGTTCTGAGGGGAGACAAACAGGTCTACCTCTGGAGTCCCCCATTTGTTCCTCAAGAGGTTGAATATTTTTGGTTCTAGATTCCATTCGTGTGGGTCCATGAGATTTCTGCTTAAGTCGTCTGCCGGTGACTTTAGCTTGCCTGGAAGGAATTGAGCTTGTAGGTGCACTTGGTAGCTCAAGGCTGTGATCCACAGATCCATGGCTAGTCTGCAGAGAGGGTATGAGTGGGTTCCCCCCTGCTTGTTTATGTACCACATAACTGTGGTGTTGTCTGTCTTTACCAAAAGTTGTCCTGGAAGAATGCGGTCTTTAAAGGCTGTCAGGGAATTCTGTACAGCGAACATTTCTTTTTGATTGATATGCAGGTGCATCTGTCTTGGGTTCCATTTGCCCTGAATGCACTGCCCTGCCAAGTGAGCCCCCACATGCATAGTCTGATGCTTCTGTTGTTGGGGTTTGGGCGGCAAGGGATAGAGTGAAAGGGAGCCCCTTGTTGTGGCACCAGGCCTCTGCCCACCAAAGGAACTCTGTCTTTATACAAGAAATGATAGGAATCATTGATTCCAGGTCCTGAGAATGTTGACAGCATAGGCTTTTTAGATACCATTGTAGTTTCCTCATATGCAGTCTTGCACATGGAATTTTTAGAATGCAAGAGGCCATGAACCCCAGGGCTTGCAGAATTGTCCTTGCAGATAGCTGGGGTTTTGTGGACAATAGTTTAAAGTAGGTTGTCAAATAAACTTGGTTCTCCGGAGAGAGGAAAGCCATCTGGGAAGTTGTGTTCAAGCTTGCTCCCAGGAAACAATCTTTTGCCAGGGTACTAGGTGAGACTTCTTTTCGTTTACAGTGTACACCAGTGAGGTTAGACGTTTCTTTACGAATGCCAGATGTTGTAATAGCAAGTCCTGGCTTTCTGCCTGAATCAGACAATCATCCAAGTATGGGTATATTTGAATATTTCTCTGCCTGCAAAATGCAATGGCTGGAGCTAGACACTTTGTGAATACCCTGGGCGCAGTAGATAAGCCAAAGGGAAGTGCGGAGAACTGATAATGCATGGAGCCTGCCCTGAAGCGTAGGTATTTCCTGCAAAATTCCCTTATTGGAATGTGCAGGTAAGCTTCCTTTAAGTCTAAGGTTGGCAGCCAGGCATCTTTGCCTAGCATAGAAAGAAGCTGTTGAAGTGTTAGCATTTTGAAATTACCAGAAAAGTGTTTAGAATAGAGAGGTCCAGGATAGGATGCCAGGAGCTGTCTTTTCTGGGTACCAAGAAAAGTCTTGAATAAAAACCTTGTCCCCTTTGTTCTGCTGGGACAAGTTGAATAGCCCTGATACTTAGAAGAGAGAGAACCCGCCCACTGATTTGGGGGTAGATCTGGCCAACCGTTTGGGGTTGGTAGTGTGTGGAAGTGGAATCTGTATCCTTGGGAAACTATGTTCAAAACCTATTTGTCCTGGGTAATAAGTTCCCAGTTTTTTGCATGCAGGGCAAGCTTTCCTCCTAAAGGAGCAGGCAGTTGAGCAGGGCTTGGAAGGGTTAAGGTTAAGTCATTGTGCCATTTTTCCATAGGGGGGTGGCTTACTACTCCCTGCTTTGGAAGTGGGAACCCCCCACTGCTTAGGTCTGTGTGCAGCCTGAGACTGTAACCTAGGTGGTCTGCTGTTCCTGGGTTTGGACTGAGAAGGCCTGGAAGAGACTGGAAAAGACCATTTCTTTGAATGCCAATGCCTACTAAATCTGGGAGGCTGTACTTGTAGAAACAGTTCGCATAGATTTAGCTTTTTCCTCCATCCTTTTGAGGACTTCTGCTTTCTTGCCAAAAAGGTGGTCTTGGTTTAAGGGAGCATCCAGTAATTTAGCTTTAACATGATCTGGCAAGTTTTGCGCCTTAAGCCAAGCATGTCTTCTAAGTACAGACCCAGTGACAGCAGCCCTGCAAGATGCTTCTAAAGCGTCAAAACCACATTGCAAAGTATGTTTACCAACTTGTTCTGCAGAATGCATTAAATCCTGTAATTATTTGTGTTCAGCACAGTCAGGAATCAACATAATTTTCTGTTTAAGTAGTCCCATAATATGCCTCTGATGCTTTAACATATGAAACTGGCAATGTAGAGCCCTAATGGCCAAAGTAGCAGAAGTGTATACCTTCTTACCCCATCTGTCTAAGGCTCTAGAATCTCTATCAGAAGAGGGAGGATTTTTGGCAGCAGTAGCCTTAATGCCTTTTGGTCCTTGGGAAATCTTCTCTGGATCTGCAGCAGGATTCTTGAAGAGGAACTTGTGAGAATCAGGTACTCTTTAATACATGTCAGATTTTCTGGGAGCTGGAGGTAAAGTGTCGGGGGAAAGTCTAGATTCCAAGAAAGCATCATCTATAATGTCCAGAACAGGAGGGATAGCTAAAGGCCTGTGTTGAGGAAGAAGTAAGAATTCCCTAAGTCTCTTTTTGGAGTCAGAGTAATCCTGGTTTTCCCAGTGGAAATGCTCCCTAAGAGTGTGCAAGGAAAAATCTTCTAGAGGGGAAGCAGAGGAAATGGAATCCTCTGCACCAGAATCCTCAAAGGCAGATAAGGGCAAATCCTGGTAATCAGAAGGAGCGGAAATATCAAATTCCTGATCAGAAGAATCAGAAGGAAAATCAGTTCTAGGTCTCTTAGAGGGGGAAGGCTGGCTTCCCCTAATTAAGGTAATAAGGTCTTCAGCAATTGTAAGCATTTGTTTTTTAGGCATATGGACATGAGCCTGCGGTTTGGTCGTCGGTTTTCTAGGCGTGGTGCATGTTTTAGGCCTGGATAAAGACAATGGCGTTGGTTTAAAATGCAAGTCTGTAGGCCTGAATACACCCTCAGAAGCCGGTGCCTGCACAGCGGCTCCGGACCCATCCAAGGTAGAGACATCCACAGGTTTCATAGCCGAAGAAGCATCTTGCGGGCATACCGGACTCCGAATGGGTCTCAGTAGAGGCTTGCGAATCTGAAGTAGTGGGTATCAGGGGCTGCGAAAGTGCCTGGGTACCGGTGGACTGGCGACTAGCTTAACGGAAGCGTTGTCGACAGTTTTGGACCTATGTGGTCTGTCTCTGTCTTTATCCTTCGTTTTTTCGAAAGATCGGTAGTCGGATGGCTTAGCAAAGCCATTTTGGAGTACTGAGACCGAGTACGAAAGTAATTTGCTGCAAAGATAGCCCGACAATGAATAGTTCGGGGGTTGAACAAGGCACAAAACTGACAGCGAGGGATGTTGTGGTCTGGGCCTAAACAGGGGATGCAGTACGAATGAAAATCTCTATGAGGTATTTGCTTTCCAGAGGTAAGACAATTGTTAACTTTTACTGACATCGGTTGGAGCAAGAAAAAGGATCCCCAACAGGGTACTTATCTTTTTTGAAGACTTCGGATCTGAAACTCGAAAATTAAAATTTCAGGAGTCGGCCGGCACTTGCAAACTGCTTCTGCTTCGGGCACCAGACGGCAAGAAAAACTGATGTAATGGCATCAGCTGCATGTTTTCTATCCCTGATGACCTGACATCATGGAAGAAGAGACAGCATCCGATGCAGGAATCCAAAGACTCTGGTATTCAGGCCGGCTGAGGGCTACCTGCAGGCAGATAACCGAAATGTGATGACTGCAACAGTGAAACACGAAGAACATCCATCACATTGTGATACAGGATGAAATGCAGGAAGACCCTGAATGCTTAGAACATAAATTTACAGAAATGTGCAACCCTCAAATGAATACTACAATGGAAAGACACGTTTTACACAAGAAATCAAAAGTCTGGTAAAACTATAGCAGCATATATTACTGACTTAAGAAATAAAGCAAAAAACGTGCCGATCTGGTGATTTACAAGATGAGTCGATAAAAGACTGGCTTGTGTGTGGTGTTAATAATGATGCAGTGAGAAAGATTTTGCTTTGTGACAGTGATTTAATGTTGAGCAACCCATAGAGAATTGTCAAATATATGGGTTTACAGAAAAGCACATGAATATGCTTACAAATGAGAAAAACATACGTGCAGTGTCTGCCAGTGCGAATGTTGATAGTGAACAGCAAAGCTAAGATGAAAAAGAAATATAAACCAAAGGGTGTGGCAGTACCCAACCTTAATTATAAACCAAATGGGGCCACAACACCCAACCTTATTGTTAACTCTCATAAATGTGGAGGCAGTCATGAACCTAAACGAGAGAAGTGCTTAGCTTTTGGTCAGCCACTGTCACAAATGTAAAAAGTGGAATCATTTCAAAATGCTTTGCAAGTCTAAGGGGGCACATACTTTTATTAAAAGAGAGCATCCAAAGAAGCAGGCAGATCAGATAGAGAGCTGAGAGCAATCTTTCCTTGTTGATGGTGTCTCAGTGACTGATGAAACAGTTAACACAGTAGATTATCGGTTGGTGGCAAAAAGTGAAATATTTTGTACTGTTCTTTTTTGTACTATTTTGCAATGTTATATCAGCACAAGTGTTTGCCAAAGTAAAAGCTGGTGAGAAACGTGATTCAGCAAAGTGTGCAAAGCTAGTTGTTTATGGTGGTGAAGAGATTCAAAACTGATGGCGCAATAGTTCTCACACATCATTCTGCTGGGAACAGCTATGACTTGCAGTTTTACGTAGTCAAAAGACACATGCAGTCACTGTTAGGTCTCAAAGACAGTCTGAGGATGAGACTGATTTCATTTAATAAAGAGGTCCACCATATAAGTTTTGAACGATGGCAACGATAGTTTTACACAGAATATTTTTAGTGAATATGTTGATATTTTCACAGATGAGCTTGGCAAACTTCCAGTCACATATTCTATGAAAATAAACCATGAAGTAAGTCCAGTTGTCAGACCAGCAAGGAAGGTCCCTTTAGCAATGCAGAAAAAAGTAAAAGCAGAGCTTTATAAAATGGTGAATTTAGGTGTCCTTACTCTAGTAAAAGAATGGACTTGAATGGGTATCATCCATGGTCGTAGCGCATAAGAAAAGCTCAGATGATATTTGAATATGTATTGATCTGAGAGACTTAAAGCGCTTAAATGTCCTCATCATCCGAGGAGCACAGTAGAAGTAGTAGCCGCTCTCATGCCAAATGCTACTGTCTTTTCTGTCTTAGATGCAAAAAGTTTATTTCCGTAAATTTTACTTGATCACAAATCTTCACTGTTAACCACTTTCAGTACATCATTTGGTACATACAGATTTTTGAGAATGCCATTTTGGATAAATTCTGCCAGTGAAGTATTTCACCATGCGATGGAACAAATTTTTTCAGGTTAGCCATGTGCTATTATAGTAGACAACATTATTGTCGGGAGCAATGGTGAAGCTGAACATAACAGAAATCTCAGGAAAGTTCTAGACCATGCACATAAAGTAAATCAAACTGAACCCGCAGAAGTGTAAATTCAAACTGAAAGAAGTTACCTGTGTGGGTCATTTGTTTGCAACCAGATCAATCTAAACAAGCAACAATTCTTGAGATGCCAGTTCCAAAAAATATCACATCTTTACAACGTTTTCTTGGTGTGGTCAACTATTTAGGAAAATCTTTACGAGTTGACGCACAAAAATGTCAACTGGAACTGGTTGAAACACCACCAAAAAGCATCTTACGATCTGAAACAGAAAACTGTCAGTCCACCCACACTGAGATATTATGATCTTCACAAATTTGTAACTCTCGCGTGTTGCTTCAAATTATGGTCTTGATGCAACATGTCTTCAAGTAGGCGTACCAGTAGCCTATGCATCCAGAACTTTAACCCAAACTGTAATGCAGTATATGCACAAATTGAAAAAGAGCTTTTTGGCAGTAGTGTTTACCTGTTCAAAGTTTAATGTAGTAAAGTAGTAGTTTACCTAATAATAAGCTACTGTGATTAATTGATTGTTATATTGTTGCATTTTTGTAATTCTAATTAGTTTTATGCCATCACAAGTCAGGCATTTTTATTTTTTATTTGTTTCCTTACCTTTTACTTATTGCAATTTTAAAGAGTATCTCTCCAATCCCTTGTGCTTGCTCATTATACAAATTGCTTAGAATTTGTCTTGGTAGCCATCTGGAGGTACTAATTGAAGATTGTGTTTTTTGTAATCCTTACACATTTTATAATCACTGTCTGCACTGTATTTACCTTAACTGCCTTAATAGTACCACTAGTATTTTTTGTAGCCTTCACACCTAATGTATATCTTATCTTTCTACTCCTCCTAGCTCTTTTCCTCCTATCCTGCACAAAAGGACCTGCCTGGTCGCTAAGGACCCTTTAATTTCTACCTTCAACCATCCCAACGACTGGCCAACTAATCTCTGCTGTTGCGGCGTATAATTCCCTGTTTTAAACAAATCAAGAAAGTATGTTCCACCCTGGTCCTAAACTTTATAGTTGATCTGATATATTTCATACTGCACCTGTTATTAAACTCAGGTTGTTCTTTGCAAAGTACAATGTACCTAGCTTAGTATAAATTTTAACCACTGAGTCAGGAAGCCAGCAGCCAGACTCCTCTCTGTCCTTGCACCATCTGCTTTTCCCCCTCCCTGACCCCTCTTTCTGAGCCACCTCTAACTGCTATCTCTATTACAGACACTGTATTCTACTCTCTGCCCATTAAGGGGCATTCTAATCCAGCCTTGTGCGAAAGCTTTTCACCTACTTTACCTAGCTTCTCTTTCTTAATTTCCTTATCAGTCTCATTTTCTACTTTCCTTAGCAGTTTTTCACTCCTTGACTAGCTTCCAACCTTCCTGTGTTATCTCACTGCCCCTAGCATCTATTTTCCCTCCTCCTAGCTGTTTTTCTAATTCTTTTATTGTTCCCACTCCAATATCCTATCTTAACTTTGCACTGCTTCACCACATTCTACTTACCTGTGACCACTTTCTCTGCCTCAGGAATCCCCTCCTCTCTGACTGTCTCTGGAAAATCTTTCACATAGCTGCTCTAACCCGCTCCGTTCGCCCAGCGGGCTCACTCCGCTCCCCTACCCTACCCCCAATTCCCACCCACCCCAGTGATCCTAGCTTTATACTTCCATAGCCACACCCCCTACCACTATCACCCTATCACATACTACTTCCACTTAACCACAGCCCCTACCGCAACAAATGCTTAATTAAGCCAATTTACCTTTAGGACCACTCCCTAACATTTCCACACCTTATCCTGTACTGCTATAGTATGCAGCTTCACTCTTATAACCACCTTTTATTCAGTTTATTATTTACTTCTTACCTCAAGCTACCTCATCTCATATAACACTTTCTCCTTCTCCCACCTTTATTCCTACCCATCTCTATCCCTCCACCAACATATTCTAACTCCTCTTTTACACATCCTAATGGACCCAACATACAAATCTTTATTCACAAACCTACTACTCTTAACCACAACTCTTGCTTCTCTAACTATTCCATACACACTAACCTTCTCTGAACATTCTTCTCTTTCTGAACACCACCCCTACCAACAAACTCTACCTCTTTCTCACATAAACTCACTTAAACATAGTAACATAACTGCCACCTTTATCTACATACTTCCAAAGTACCATAGATCTAACCATGTTACTTACTTCCCTGTCAAAAAAACTCCAATCAATTACTACAAAATCCTTAAGTCAATACAATGTCCTCTACAACATCCCCTATTAGATGATGATATTCATCCAAACCATGGCCCCAGTACTAATACTCCCAATAACCCTCACAGTCTAACATTTCCTACTATTACTACCACTAATAGACCATCTAACTCCCTCCTGATAGCTCAACTTAACATCCGCAGCATTAACAATAAAATTGCCCACCTACATGCACTATTAGAGGTACACTCATTTGACATTCTCTGTATTACAGAAACATGGCTAAAACCCTTTACCCTGGACCAGGAGATTACCCCTCCCGGATATAATATCCTAAGATTTGACCGCAAAATTAAAAAGGGTGGAGGAGTAGCCATTTTGTATAAATCTGAACTCCAAGTGTCACCCTTCAATGTGCCACTACCCTCAGACACCAATGCAGAAACCCTTACTGCCAAGCTACAAATCAATAACTCCAAATCTATCTAATTTGCACATATCTCCCTCCTGGAAATAATATTAACACACCTGAAAACATCTACCTCAGGAAACCATTGTATTAGGAGACTTTAATATAGACTGGGAAACCTGTAGTTCCCCTAATCCTACCAATCACATTAATCTACACAGTTTCTCACAGATAATAACCACCCCTACTAGAATCCAAAAGCCAAGCAACAAGGAAACCACCCTAGACTGGATCCTTCTCAACAGCCATCTTGATACTTATAAACCAGGAACCCTTCCCAACGATATCAGTGACCATATGCTAACCTAGATCATTAAACAAAAAATTCACAGCCCTAATACTAATAACTTTAAATCCTCCCGCTCCAAAAAATTCTTTAGTCCAGACAGCTTCCAAAATGAACTAAAAGCATGTGACTGGTCACCTATGTCTCATCTTCAACTTGATGAAGCAGTGACCTACTTTAATACTAGATTCCTTCAAATCCTAGATTACCACGCCCCCATTCACTCATCCCGAATAAGAACCAAAATTGCCCACTGGCTTACACAACATACTAGACAAAAGATCCTCCTCAGAAATAAACTGTGGGCCAAATGGAGAGCCTCCAAAAGTCCATCAGATCACCTTTACTTTAAACAATTAAGAAATGCTACCAAGAAAGACATTCTCAGAGACAAAAAAAGACTATTACCTTCACCTTCAACAAACCCACCAACAAAAACCACAAAAATTCTGGACAGGCATTAACAAACTTCTTAAACCAGGGCACTCTAAATTTTCTGCCCCTTCACGATTTAACCATAATAACTCTAACCTGATACCTGATGCCTTTAATAACTATTTTACAGAAGCCATTCTAACCCTAGCTAATACTTTACCACCCATCACCACTCCACCATTAAATACCAATAATACTCTAACTCCAACCTTTCATATTCAACCTATACCCACATCCCTCATTTGCAACCTCCTTCAAAAACTTAAACCATGCTCCCCTTCTGCTATCTTCCAGCAGAATTCCTGCAAATTGCAGCTAAAGAAATTGCCTATCCAATCTCCATCCTTATAAATAGAACAATTTTAGAAAGCAAAATCCCTTCCATATGGAAAGTTTCTCGCATCATCCCTCTACACAAAGGCAGATCATCTACCGAGCTCTCCAACTTTCGGCCTATCGCCTTACTCTCTCCAATAGCTAAAATAATGGAAAAGTGTATACACAAACAACTACTTGCCTACCTTCTCCATAAGGATTTACCTGCCGACTGCCAGCATGGTTTTAGGCCATTCCATAGCACAACAACTGCCCTGCTATCGTTTTCTGACTCCATAAACAAAAATCGTAACAATAATACTTTCTCCTCTGCACTGTTTATTGACCTCTCAAAAGCCTTCGATATGGTGAACCATAACATGCTTATTGACATACTAAAAGCCCAATCACTCGACACACAAGCACTACATTGGTTTAAATCCTACCTTGAAAACGGACAGCAAGCAGTACTTTGGGATAATAATCTTTCTACTTTCCTCCCTGTAAACATTGGAGTACCACAAGGCTCTATTTTAGGCCCTCTTCTCTTTTCATTGTTTATTAATGATCTACATACCAAAATTCCTCAAGCCACCTGCATACAATATGCAGATGACTCAACTTTAATTTGTTCAGCCAAGTCCATAACCTCTCTCCAGTCCCTTACTCAAACAGTATTTAACAGTGTTGAAAATTGGTTTATGCAACACTGTCTCCTTTTAAACCCAAAAACAAAATTATTGCTCTTTGCTCCTACTCATAAGTCACCTCATACACACTTCACAGTAACCTCTAACAATGGAACTAACATATCCCCTGACACTACAACCAGTCTACTGGGAGTAACAATTGATAACCTTAGCTATGATGACCATATTAATGCTACAATAAAGTCTGTCAACAAAAAACTAGGCACCCTTTACAGAATCAAACCCTTCCTTACCCTTCAGCCAGTATCACTATTGCCCAGACTCACCTGATCTCTACCCTTTTCTATGCTTCTGCGATATATACCAACCTATCTAGAAACAACCTCACCAAACTTTCTACTAGTTATAATAACATAGCCAGATTTGCCACTGGCACCCCTTTCAGAACTCACCACTGTCACAACCTCAAACAACTGGGATGGTTAGAACTGCAGAACCTACTACTTTGTCAACAACTTATCACCCAAAAGATCTTTTATCACCCTAATAATACCCCAGTCCTTACTAAACTGATTACCCTCTACAAAAATCTTGCAACTCTATGCTCAGCTAACAAAATTCTAGTCTCCACTGTTAAATCTAACAACAAACCTGGGGACTCACTTTTCGCCAACACAGTAGGAAAAAGCTGGAACCAGCTTCCTAGTGAACTTTCATCTCTTGCTTCCACTCATCTCTTTAAAAAGCATCTCAAAGAATATCTTAAAACTCACTGGCTTTGTCCCTGCTCTAACCCTGACTGATATACCCTTGTCTGTTATCTCTTTCCCCTTTCTGCTCTCCTTACACTTCTATACTCCAGTGTTCTATGTCACATACCTAAAAAAATATATATGTATATATATATATATATATATATATATATATATATATATATATATATAAGAAATTTTTACAACTCCATATTTTTTTTTTCTTTTTTAGATTGCTCTCTCTCAAATTATTGCTCTCAGTATTTGATCTTAGTGTTAACCTATATAACTTATGTCAACCTCAATGTAACAATGTCCTGTATTTTATTTTGACTATTACTGTATATTGTAATCTTTGTCACTGCTTATGCTTGGAGCTTTTCTCCCCGGGCCTCTACTGAAAATGGACATATATCCAGTTAGACTAGGCCAGTCAACAAATGTAAAATAAAAAATAATAATAAATAATGATTATATTTACGGAAAACCTCGTGACAATTCTGAAAAAGCCATTATATGGCCCCAGCATGCCTGCAATGCATGATGTTAGAATTGTAAAAGTACAGTTTCAATACTGTCTTATACAAAAGGAAAACATCTCTACCTTGTTGAATCTTTGTCGGGAGCACCCAGACAAACAACAGAACAGCATAAAAATGAGAAAGCAGACTTTGAAGTCATGGAATTTAGAATTTTTTCCTCATCATGTCTTGATGAACTCAGAAATCACACAGCCTCAGAACCAATTCTCCAGAAGCTGCAACATTTCATCAGTCAAGGATGGTCAACATGACAAACTAGTTTACCACTTGAAAAAACAGAAGTATTTTCCTTACAGAGATGAGCTTATAATGGAAGATGGAATCATCCTGAATGGTCCTACAGTGGTAATTCCTACAGCATTAGTACAGAAATATATCAAAACTTTGCACTGTGGTCACCCAGGTACTCATTCAACCAAAAGAAGGGCAAAAGGCATAGTATTTTGGCCTTCTTTGTCAAAAGATATAGACAAGAAAACTCTAGCATGTTCAACTTGCAATAGTACTAAATCGCACCAACAAAAAGAACCACTTCAGCTAAACCAGATTCCTGAATTACCATGATCGATGGTTGCAACTGATATAATGGGAATGGTCAGCATTACTTAGTGTTAGTAGACTCTTATTGAATTGGTTTGAAATTGACCTTCTTCCTAACTTAAAGTTTATATCACTGTTATTATGAAACTGAAGAGAGATTTTTCTGTCCATGGTAATCCGCACAAAGTCGTATCTGACAATGATGCACAGTTTACAAGTCAGCAGTTCAAGAATTTTACTGTATCTTGGGACTTTGTCCATGTTACTAGTAGTCCTGAGTATCCACAGTCCAATGGATTAGCTGAGCGTGCAGTTGAAAGTGTGAAGTACTTGGAGATATCCGAAAGAGATGGTACTAAATGTTTATCTTAATCTAATTCATCTCAGAAACATTCCTTCAAGTGACTTCCTTGTTTGACCTGCTCAGAGACTAATGTCCAGAAAGATGAGAACAACTTTACCGATTAGTAAACAATTGTTACTACCAAATGTAAACAACAACAGAGTGGTCAGGACTCAACTTTCAAGAAAACATCAGTCACAAAAGTTGTACTACGATAAGTCCAGCAAACCTCTTAGACCATTAAGACAAGGAGAGATTGAGAGAATGCAAACATCAAAAGGATATGACAGAGTGGGTATCATCAAAAAGCTTTGCGAAGAACCAAGATCTTACATCACACAATCTGAAGGAATGGATTTCAGAAGCAATCAAAGACACTTACTACCAGTCTCCGAACCAGTGACGCAGCAGATTGCCTGTGCCAAAGACTCTATTTCTCAGAGTGACTCTACACTTGTTTGAATTCCAGAGGACATTGTACTTTCTTCAAGTCATCCCGATGTAAACCCTAATGTTTCTCTTGTAAAAGAATTCCCAGAGACTGTCCCTGTGCTAAACCTAGTCAAAGTTTTTATGTGACCAGATCCGGTAGAATTTCCAAACCCATTTCAAGATATATAGCGACTTGGACTTGAATTCATTTGTTGTTAGTTGTTAATATATCTACCTTGTTAAAAATATCTTGTTCTCCTATTGTATGCTGAACAAATCAAAGAGGGAGGATGTAGCTCATTGTGTGTTTTGTATCTAGTCAGCCACTGTAGCTAGATAACATGTGCATATAAGTTACTGAGCACGTGCAAGATCAGTGCCATTTTGTATAGTCAGTCAGAGTGAATGCAGGCACGAATGGAGGTGTACATGCGAGTGTGTTTGAAGTAATGAATCGGTCAGTTAGCTTAAATACATGTTCCATTTACAGCTCCTGATGTGTTTATGTACAATAAACAACTTGAACCCATCAAAGTGCCTCAGTGTCTCATTTGAGTACAAGAGATATGCAACATGGTCTATGAAAAGCTCATCTAAACTGCCTGTATTGGCATTCCAACAGAGCTACTGGAAGTCAGGAATAAAACAATTGGTTTCTACAACACTCGTTTTCCGTATTCAACAAGTTCATGCCAAGAGAACTGCAAATGGAAAGATGCACTCCGACTTGAACTAGCCTGAGACTAAACTAAGGCACTGGATCTACTTCCAAGTCAGAATCATCACATCCAATTATTTGCTTAATGCCAACAGCTGCAGTATAAGAAGCTTGTACCTGTCTAACAACAATGAATCATAATCCTGGAACAGCAAAAAAAAAAAAAAAGTGCAGGTCAAAAACAGAGATCAACGTGTGGCAGCATTTTTGGAAAAGCAGAAATGTGCCATACAGAAGTAACGGAGATCTTGTGATGAAATACTTCCAACTTCAAGCCATGGACAGACGAACAAGTTTAACTAAAAGCTTCACTTTTAATGATTTCTGACATCATTGTCAACTGCCACAACATCTTTTAAGAAATTAATTTCAGATGGTTACAGTCAGTCCAAAAACATTTGGTGGTTCACATCAGATAATTTATTTATTCTAGGAAGCAGTGTGACCCTGGTGTAAGACATGTAAGCTAGCATATGTATTGTGTGTGCATGTATGTGTGTAGAGATGTGGGGTACTTGTCTCTGATCTTTTCATTTTTTTGTCCTTTCTTCACTTCACAATGTCAGTGTCAAGAATCTGCTCATTTTAAAACTGTTCAGTGAAAGAGTTTGATTAAAGCTGGTACATTTCTTATAGAGAAAACAGTAAGTTAAAGACACAAGTTTGTACAGCAAACACAGCTACCTGACATCTTGGTTTGCAAAAAGATCTACCCCGGGATTCATGAATCCTCTGTGTAAGACTTAAGTCTTACTCGGAGGCTGCAGTTGAACAGTATGATGTCAGCGTGCCATGAATATGCATGAGGGCAGTCTGACTCAACCGTAAGTCTTACACGGACCGTGTAAGAAAGCAGGGGGTGTGTCGGACTGCCGAGCAGTCTAAATGTCCACGCCCCTGCAAGTGTTTGAAAAGTAAAACAAGCACACACAAGAGCGAGTCCGCTCAAATGTCCCTGCACCCAACACTACACTCCCTGATATTGTAAACCCCTATCATAGGTCTAAAACGCAAAATATTAAATATATTTTTAAATATATTTTTAAATACCCAAAATAGCTGCCCGAATTTGCGCGTGTATGCGCGGGTGTGCCCATTGCTTAGCCATAGTAAGCAATTCCGACATGGAAGAGCATAAGAAAGAATGTTTATGCAAATCACACCAAATTGCAATAGCATAACGGTAGAGCGTATGCACAAAGAGGAGGCATTCACGGTTCAAGTCCCACCACTCCCTTCATATTTATGTTTTAAATCAGTATTCAAAATAATACAAGACATATATGATTAAAATGTTATTAAAAGCAGTGACATGGCCAATGTATCAGTGAACAAAATAAATATTTTTAAAGGACCCAGATATATAATAGGCTGCTGTTAAGCAACGCTTTACCTAGTGTAACACAGGTGCCTATAGTTTAATAGCGCTTTACCCAGCTAAACACAGGTGCCCATAGTTTAATAGTGCTTTACCCAGCTAAACACAGGTGCCCATAGTTTAATAGCGCTTCACCCAGATAAACAGAGTTGCCCATAGTTTAATAGCGCTTTACCCAGCTAAACAGAGTTGCCCATAGTTTAATAGTGCTTTACCCAGCGCAATAGAGTTGCCCAACGTTTAAAAGCGCTTTACCCAGTGCAATGTGTTTGCACGGATGTGCGTGCCGCGCCAACCAGGGCACCGTAGGGCACCGGGGAGCAATGTAGAGCTAAGTTGCTTAAACGCAGCCACACCCCGTAGCCTGTCTAGACAGTATTAAAATAAAACAGTGACAAGGTTCGAATCTAGGACCCTGTGCATCATAATCAAAGTACAGAACCACTAAGCCATGACAACATAGGAGAAGCAGCCACCATTAACATTCATATACTTACGAATGTTAGTTTAACCATTACTAAGCAGGTCTGCAGTCAGCCGAGAATTTTACAAAATGGCCAATCACAAAAAAGTGCGGGAAATGCAGCATATTTAAGCCCCATAGGCGGGAATACTCACCATAACTGATTGTAGCACACATTTGCAGTCAGAATGGCAGGTGTAGGAGAGGGTACACGCTTCTTAGTGCAACGTTGGGGCATTGAGGAGTCAAAATACATGGTTTGGTTCCTTGTCCACTGTCACGAGTCAAGACTCCTGCAGGGCCAGTTCCAAGGGACAGAGTACAAGGCAGAGGCATGGAACCAGTTAGCTCGTGACCTCACCAGTGCCACAGGCATTCCCCGGACTGGTGAGCAGGTCCGCCACCACCATGCAGACCTGAAGAGATGAAAGCAGGACCGCCTGAACCAGTGGATACAGGAGGCCCATGGGATGCAGGATGCCCCACAACTGAGTAAGTAGCCATGGAATGCAGTATGTAAGAATTGATAATGGAGTATGTATAACGGATAGGTATGTTTCAATATCCCTTCATTTACTTTACAGCTGCAGGGTGTTATGAATCAGCAAGCCTATGCTGATAGGCTGCTAAGGTTGCGCCACCAGGCAGGTTAATGATTATTCTGCATGTATTGTTATATAAAATATTATTTGAGAGCATGAAAGAATGTGTTGTAGTCCAATAAAACAGCCATAGAATTGCCTGAATAAGTCCTCTGCATGTACTGCCAGATAAAAATGTCAGAGAGTCAGAAAAAGAGTGTAGCAACCCATTAAGAAAAGTAACATATGTCTGGAATAATATCTCTGCAGGCACTTTCATATAACATAAGTGAGTGAGCCTGAAAAAAGATTGTTCTAACCTATTAATAAAGGTATAATATGTCTTGAACATGACTGCCATAAACACCATTAAATCAAATAAAGGAGTGAGCCTGTGGAAAAGTGTGCACTGTCATTAATAAAGGTCTAAAACTCAGAGTGTGTCTGTGTCACAGAGTCTGAAATGTTGTTGTATCCTTGCATTATACAAACAGTACTGTTTGAAAATGTGCTGGCAACCCAGAGTTATGCAGTCACATATAAAGTGGGTGATGGGAGTGCTAGTAGCTGTGAAACATATATACAGTCCAAAATAGTCATTTACTGGCTGGCATGAATAAGTAAACCTGGCACATGTGTAGCATGTAATTATTCACCAGAAATGTGAGTGTGTGTCAAGAAATGCAGGGTCCTGTACAAATTGAAGTGAAAATGTCATGTGAAAACATCCCAGATATGTAGATAAAGAAATATAAATGCAAACAAGAAATATGTAGCAGTAACATCAGCATCCTGGACAGTTAATGTCAGATATAGGTCAGGCATATATTGAACTAGCCAAACCCATGACACAACCTAATGTATGGTGGTAAGTGTAATAATACAGGTAGGGGATATACACTTGCAGTCACTGGGAATGTAGTGTAGACTAAAACGTCATTATAAGATGTTATCCAATGTTTTTTCTACACCCTACCGTATGTGCATAAACCATGCAATTCCACACCTCAATGGGTATGTGTAAACTTAAATATTTGTTGGGACATATGTCCTATTGTTTTATAAATATTTGCATTGATGTTGATACATGTGCCCTGTTCAAACACCACGTTCATGGTGGCCTGTTGCTAACAAACATCCCTGCATGCTGTTGGAATATCCACTGTTGTTCAATATATGCATGTGTTATGCTTACTGTTCAACTGTTGGAACCTTGGTGTGTTGGGTTAATGGGAATATTACTGCATGCTGTTACAACTAATCTGGAATGCTGTTTATGTTGTAATGAAATACACCTAATCACAGAACGTATGGGAAGGTCGGTCCCAGCGGACCCTCCTGTCCTTCCTCAGTTGGCGAGTACACCTGGCACCAGTGGCTCTGGTGCCCAGCCCGGGCTCCCCTCCTTCGTTAGTCCTGTGCCACCTTCGGGTGGAAGCGCTGCAGGAGATGGGGCTCGTCCCCCCGTGCAAGCGTGGGTGGAGGAAGGCCACCTGTCACCCTTGCTAGGGTCCAGGCTGTGGTGCGTAGGGAGATTGAGCGTTCAGTCGCTGATCTCCTACGCCAGCTCGAGGCAAGAGTGGCGCATCTCACAGGTGAGCCTGCCCGTCCTACTCAGCCCCCAGCACAGCCACCCTTGGGGCTGTGAAGGTGCAGTGGTGACTGCCCATGGGTGGGGATCTCAGTTCCACTGTTACCATCTGTGGGCTCATGGGCTTGCCATTTCCAAACATCCCTCCCCATCAATTGTGTTCACCCACCTCATGTGTCAAACTCCGCCCCTATATGCGTCTTGTTTGTCTTGTCTGTTTACCTCCACAACCTACCCCCTCAAATATACCTACTTCCTCTACCTCACATTCCACTCTCACCTGAAAAAAAAAATAAAAAAAAGGGCAATCTGTATCCACAAAAAAATTACGCCCCATACATAGCTGCCCAATTCACACACATGTCCGCTGGACATGTAAACTGATAATTCTAATTGGCAGTACAACATATTTTGTTGTCCTCACCCCTCTCTCAGGGGTGGAAGGTTTCAAATTTCACACCAAATTTCAAACATATGCACAGCCGTTGCTGGTAAAGAAATGGGCAGCTATGGACCTTCCCTACACCCATCCTGCACATCCCGAGCTGGTTTCCCTACTGTCTTTCCCTCTTTGTGCCCCCTTTTTCACCACTTTCCTATTTCCCCATTTTCTTTTCTTTAAGAGAAATTAGCACGGGGGGTTAGCGGGAGTAAGCACGTTTAAGCAGTAGTTAGCAGGGGTGCGCTAGTGTGAGCTTGTGTGCGCTTAGCTAAGCATCAAGCAAACCAGCTTACAACTGCTTAAAAGTGCTTTAGTCACTCTGTATGACAAGGCCCTTGTACTGCTCAGCAGCAAAATAAAATACCTTGTCAGTCTCGAACCTGGGACCTTGGATTCACCCATCTGCATGAAGTACCACTACACCACAGCAGATATACAATAACTCAGTGCTGAAAGCAATATATCATGCATTACCATGAGTGAATGTAAAGGGAAAATAGGAATGGCATAACACAAATCTTGTTCTGTGGGCCTTAACCAGCAGGTGTTGTGGAATTGCATGACATGACTGTGAAAAGAAAATCAGCCATGCTAGTAGGGAATAAGGTTACAGTATCAGCTTACAAACCCCACACAGTATCAGAGCAGGATAAACACTGGCATATTTGCATAGGTCACAGGCCAGACCTCCCAACAGTGACTGATCTACAGTGATGACCCTGATTTGTAAACAAATGTTAGCTGTGCCCCTCTGACTCCCTGTGAAATGTACTAACAGTAGGCAGAAAGGTGGGGAATCTCACTTAATGACAAATGTCAATAAGTGACAGTACACACTGCTTGCATGTCAGAAAAGGTGTAGTAATGCATATGCTCTGAATCCCCCAAAGTCTGAACTGCAAAATGTCTGACATATATCACAGGTGTATCCCAGTTATATGTACCTTTTCCTGAGGCTGTTCAAATATATACCTGAGAGTATCAGAGGCCTGGAAGAGTCAGAAACACACAGGCATATCAGCTTGTCTGCTGTTACACACTCTGCAAATAGCTGTAGAATGAATCCCACAAGCATGCCCTTATGTAGAAGTACAACACAGAAATATCAAAGGATGTAGCCATGTACCGCTAGCAACCACCTGTGACAATGCCATTGTTCAGGTGCAGAAAAGACTGCTGTGGTGCACAGTCAAAGAATACTAGGCTGACCTCTGTCTACCATCTGGATATGTCCACAGGTGGGAGCTACTCAGACAGACTACTAGCCTTTATAGACTTACAGGTACACAGCAACCCTGCATGTTCAGTAAGATAAACATCATTTGATAATAAATAATGCACTCTGCACTTCTGCACCCCTACCCAAAGGTACTATATACCCGTGTAGTCAGGCACAACCAAGGGTGTAGGTAGGCATACACAGTAGTGAAATATGTCCAGTTGTCCTGAGCAGACTGTGCTAATGTCAACACAAACAAACCACAAACTGTTCAGAAGGGAGTAACATACTACTGACAGTGTAGCAGTTCACAAACAGTGCATGTGCCTGATATTCATACTTGGTAGTACAACTTAGTTGTTCT